>NC_057813.1:210005043-210265467 GCF_018294505.1 Triticum aestivum | reverse complement strand
GGGGAGGGCGCGGGAGGACGGGCGCCGCGGGGGCCGGCGGCAGCCCTGGCGGGCCACGGCGCGGGGGCGCGGCGGAGGGACACGTGGCGCGCTATGATTCGTCCGGGCGCGGTGGGCGGACGTGTCCGTCTCGCCCGGACGTGTCCGGCGGGGCGGAGAGGGGAGATTTTAGGGTTTCGTCCGGAATTCGGGGGAGGGGTCTATATATAGAGGTAGAGGGAGCTAGGAGTGTCCAAATGGGGTGTAGTTTTCGCCCACACGATCGTGATCGAACGACCGAGAGTATGGAGTGGAGTTAGATGGGTTATTGGGCTGTTTTGGAGGGGTGTTGGGCTGCAACTTAAAAGAGGCCTTTGCGGATATGCGGACAACCGTTGGAGTACCAAACGAGCTCCAAATGACCCGAAACTTGACAGGTGGTCTACCTGTGCTATACCAGGGCCACTTGGCAAGGCTCGGTCCATTCCGAGAACGTTCAACACCCGCACACGAAAGAAGACAAGAGGGGTGCGCCGGTGCATGTGGGAGCATCGGTTTGCGAAACGGACAACGGGGAAATGCTCGGATGCATGAGACGAACACGTATGCAAATGAGATGCACGTGATGACATGATATGATATGCATGACATGAATAAAATGCAAAACAGAAGACAAAACCGAACCACGGAGGGAATACCATATCACATAGCCGAAAATGGCAAGAGTTGGAGTTACAAAGATGGAAAGTTACATCCGGGGTGTTACATCTACCACTCAGTCCTCCACTTGATGGTGCTCGTTGTATCTACAACGAACCAGAACTTTCAAATCACTATATGCAAGTGCTGATGAAGCCTTTGAAGCCAAGGCAGGCCCCACGAACCAAATTCCTCGTCAAGGAATTACTCTATGTGCCTCGGACTGTCTATCGAATTCTGACAAAGACAATGAGTCCTATCAAAGGCCACGACTCAAATGATGAAGAAGTCGTTGGCATCATGAAGAATATGCTTTTCAACATCATTCATGGCGTTCCCGTCAACTTCCATGATTTCTTCATGAGGACTCTGGCCAATATTGCTATGTCACCATTCGAGCTGAAGCCCTATGCTCCTTGGATTATGAGATTCATCAGGGCAAGATCTTCACTGAATTACAAAGCTGACACTCTGAACCACGGTAGCTACTTGTCTCCCATTGAAGTCCTCAAACGGACAGTTTCATCAGCTGATGATAAAGGCAAGGCCACTGCTGTGATCGATGAAGGCATTCTTCCATTGGATGGTCAATTTCGCAAGGCTGCATCTTACTCTACCAATGACGATTCTGCCACACATGACTCTGCCGCAAATACCTCAGCCAAGCAAAATCCTCAAGCCACAACACCCAGGGTGATGACTGATCGTGAGTTACTCCTTAGTCTTCATCAGAAGGTTGATCGCAATCACAAATGGGTAAAGCATCAATTTGGTGCACTTCTTCACAATATGACCTCAACACACAATGCAGTGAAGAAGAACCAATACTACCTTCATGAAACCTTTAACCGCACCTGGGCTGTCCTCACTCATGTCTATAGCGCTGAAGAACTGAAGACTATGGGTCTCAAGGAAGAATTTGACTGGTCTGCACCTCCTCCGAAGAAATTCAAGAAGGTCAAAATTCCTCCACTGGTGGCCAGCTCTTATTCTTCATCGTGTGACACTGATGAGTATGAAGATTATGACGACACTGCGGCAGGCCCTGCTACAACAAACAACCCCGACAATGCTGGCGCTCCTCCATCGACTTGAAATTCTTCAGGGGCGTTAGTCCTCAGTTTCAATCCTTTTGGTCATTTGATGACAAAGGGGGAGAAATCTGAGTTAGTCTTCAAGCGGGTCTATATTAAGGGCATTTTTTTAAGTTACAACTCTCGTTCTTCTGAAACTTTTATTTGGATCGAGTTGTAATCTTAAACCCGATGGTGCACTGATACTTTTGTTGCATTATGCTTTACATGCTTATTCCTTGTTAATGACATTGCACGCATGCTGAATCTCATCAAGCACCATATTTCATCATGCATTTCAAATTCTTCATATTATATATCAAATGCATGTATGAATTACAAGATATAGGGGGAGATCTCCATGATTCAACTCTTCAAATGTGCATTGCTTCAAAAGCAAATTCCTCACTATGCACATCTTCAGGGGGAGTTCTTCTATATCTTGTAATCAAATTCCTCAATATCAGTGTATACACTTCATATGTTTATCCCCGTTGAAAACTTAACCTATGTTGTCATCAATCACCAAAAAGGGGGAGATTGTAAGTGCATCTACTGCCCCTTAGTGATTTTGGTGTATTGAAGACTTATAGGTTAAGGGACTAATGCGTTTGTGAGTGTACACAGGTCCATAAGTCTATGAGGAGTTTGACATTTACAGACAAAGTCGACCCCTAAAAATGAAGTTCTTCAACTGAAGACTTTGATATTCTGAAGACTTTCTGAAGACTTTGAAAGTGAAGAAATTGGTGTGACCTTGAAGACTTGGTATTCATTTGTGGAACATGAAGCGTGAAGACTTTTGTTTTCGTAGTTTCATTTTCTCTTTCTTGAGTCATAGGAAACACCATACTATTAAAGGGGGTCGAGGAAATACTAAGGAAAAATTTCCATGTGATGCTCAACTCAAAATCCTACACCTACCAATCCCTTCGAGTGAAGCCTTTGGAAATCTCATACAGTTCAGTCACTTTCTTCAGTGACAGAGACGAAGTTCTTCTGGTCACTGATGAATTTGTTCTAACTGAGGAGTTAGGAATTCGTCAGTGCGAATTAGCTACATAGTGAGAAACATGATAGCCCTGAGGAATTTGAGAGCCAAATTTCCGACCGTTGTTGTGCTGCGCGCCAGCTGTCCCAAAATATCTTATCCACCTAATGGTCATATCATTGAAGGGCATTTATGTCTTATCATGTCAGGCTGCTCCCCAGGCTATAAATAGCCGCCCCCTACAACCACTAGCTGGTTGGCTGCTCCGAGATAACTTGACACTTGTCATTTGAGAGCAACCCATCCTCTGAGGACTTTGAGCGAAAATCATTGAGTAAGGAAAATCCAAAACCAAACCCCTACAAACCCAAAGTGATTGAGCATCACTAAAGAAATTGATCCTGCGTGGATCCGACGCTTGTTACCTTTGAAGACTGTGCTTCTTCCAGACGGTTAGGCGTCAAGGTCTAGAGCATCCAAGAGGAATTGTGGATCGCCGAGTGACCAAGTCTGTGAAGGTTTGGAAGTCGCCTGAAGACTTACCACGAGTGATTGGACGAGGTCTGTGTGACCTTAGTTCAAGGAGAATATGGTGAGGACTGGGTCTCCTGAGCTGCGTGCTCAGCGACTGGGTGTCCGGGACTGTGCGTCCTCGAGTTTAAATACTCAGCCACTCCAACCAGACGTACAACTGAGACAGCAGTTGGAACTGGTCTACGAAATCATTGTCTTCACCAACCTAACTGGTTCTATTTCCTCAACCCTTTCATTTCCTCATTACTGTGTTGAGTTTTTGTTCATATCTGTGTTTGAAGACTTTGACTGAAGAGTTTCTCAATTTCCTCAGTTCAATTTCTTCAGTCTGTTTGTCTTCATCTTGTGTTATCCTGTGATTATGCTTTCTGTACTCTGTGCTAGTCTTCATTTCATCATGATGACCATGCTTGTATTCTGTTATGCTTACTTCTGAGTACTTATTCCGCTGCTAATAGTTCTTCGCTAAGGAATTTCCTCACCGGCAAATTCCTCAGTGAAGAATTCATAAAAATCGCCTATTCACCCCCCCTCTAGTCGACATAACGCACTTTCAATTTTTTAGGAAATAAAATAAATGGGCCGCATGGACACTACATTAATTGTTCACCCAGCCCAGCTAATGGTTGTAATTCAAAAAAAAGATCAAATTGACAGTAAATTCTACCGCGCAAAAAAACGACTGTAAATTCTGAAAAGATGGGTTGAATACGTGCCACATTTTTGGAGGCTGAAATGTGGGCCAATAGGTCGAAGCCAATGCTAGTCGCTGTCAATTTAGTCAAAAAATGATTCTGACATGTTAGCCGTTGGATTTACATCCAACGACCGGCATCCATCTTCAATCTCTCGTCTTCTTCCTCCAGCATCGCCGGGACCACCTCCCGCCTCCTGCTGCTAGCAGCTCTGCTTAGCACGCTTCACTATGAAGCGCTACTCCACCGTTGGCCAGGTCCTCCCTCCACCCCTCCACACCTCCTGTTCTTCTCCACCGACTGCCGAACCACACCGCACTAGAACCAGTTGACCCTCGTACACCTCTCCGTCTGCGACTCTACTCCCGCGTCTTCCCATCTCCGGCTCGTTGTTGTCTGGGGCCTCGCCGTCCTCCACCACCTTGGATGCGTTCAGCGCGGCGTGGTCAACGTGGTCAACGAACGACACCATCGGAAGTAGACTGTGCGTGGAGAGGCTGACAGCTGGGTCTACGGCCGCACACAAGGAAATGTCTCCTTATTACGCGCAAAATAATGATTCCTCCACCTGACATCTGGGACCCACCGGAAGGGCCTCTGTATTTCGCGAAAAAAACTTGCCCCTCGCTGACTTGTCGGACCCACCAGCTATCTTCGCACGCAAGGAAGTGCCTCCTTATTACGCACACAAAAATGAATACTCCCCCTGCCAGCTGGAACCTAGCATACTGGGAGGATGACTTGTGGGCCTACCAAGTTAACAGGGACGGAGGGTGAGGGAGTCCTGGATTAGGGGGTGTCCGGATGGCCGGACTATGACCTTTGGCCGGACTCCCGGACTATGAAGATACAAGATTGAAGACTTTGTCCCGTTTCCGGATGGGATTTTCCTTGGTGTGGAAGGCAAGCTTGGCGATTCGATATGAAGATTTCCTCCCATTGTAACCGACTCTGTGTAACCCTAGCCCTCTCTGGTGTCTATATAAACCGGAGAATCTTAGTCCGTAGGACGAACAACAATCATACCATAGGCTAGCTTCTAGGGTTTAGCCTCTCTGATCTCGTGGTAGATCAACTCTTGTACTACCCATATCATCAATATTAATCAAGCAGGAGTAGGGTTTTACCTCCATCGAGAGGGCCCGAACCTGGGTAAAAACATCGTGTCCCTTGTCTCATGTTACCATCTGCCTAGACGCATAGTTCGGGACCCCCTACCCGAGATCCGCTGGTTTTGACACCGACATTGGTGCTTTCATTGAGAGTTCCTCTGTGTCGTCACCATCAGGAAGGATGCTGCACCCCATCTTTAAAGACGGCGCTGTTGCTAAAGGAGCTTTGGCTGTCGGCCAAACTCTCCGGCTAGGCAGTTTTTTGATGACCGCCTGTTCGGCCGCCGCGCCGACGATGACCTCTTGGGTCATCGAAAGCAATCTCGACATCAGCTCGGAACTTGCCGAGCAGTTAGATCCGATGGAGCTCTCTTCCCTAAACGAGCTCTTGGATCGCATCGCCGCCCTGGGAGTCGCTACAGATTACGGTCGGATTGGGCTTAAACCCGATCAGAGAGAGATTGACTCTCCCCAGGTCACCCACCATGTTGAAGTGGTGGAGGAACAATGCGGCGAATCTTCACCAATCCTAAGGACCAGATGTGTCCGGATTCCTGATCCCTCCAAGCCGGACATCCGCGGAGGGGAGGACGTCGCCCAAGCCCTGAACCTAAAGTCAGGCAGCGAGCCTAATTCATTGAATAACATCCAAGAAAAGAAGCTTCCGAGTTCGGAAATTTCTTGGCCCCTGAGTCTTAGATCGGGCGAGGTTCCGGATTTAAATCCACCCGCCCACCCAAACATAAGGGATCTATCCCAAATTCGGCAAGAGCCCAGGGAAACAGTACACCACTACTGGGCCAGATTCCTCCTGGTTATGAACAGGATAAAGGACTGCCGCGAGAGGGATGCAATTTCATTCTTCTGTAACAACTGCACGGACATCGGAATCCTCAACGCCATAAGTCGCCGTGAAATTACACGCTTCACCGACTTGACATCCATAGTAAGAAAGTACTGTGCGACAGAAAGCGTTCGAAAAACCGAAATAAAATTCTGGGACAATCCGACCCTGAATACAATCCCAGTCCGAAACAAAAGGGCGCATTATCACCAGGCACCTGGGCCAATGTGACGCCCCCGATTCAATCGTACACTAATCATGCACGCAAACGTGTACGATCAAGATCAGGGACTCACGGGAAGATATCACAACACAACTCTACAAATAAAATAAGTCATACAAGCATCATAATACAAGCCAGGGGCCTCGAGGGCTCGAATACAAGTGCTCGATCATAGACGAGTCAGCGGAAGCAACAATATCTGAGTACAGACATAAGTTAAACAAGTTGCCATAAGATGGCTAACACAAACTGGGATACAGATCGAAAGAGGCGCAGGCCTCCTGCCTGGGATCCTCCTAACTACTCCAGGTCGTCGTCAGCGGGCTGCACGTAGTAGTAGGCACCTCCGGTGTAGTAGGGGTCGTCGTCGACGGTGGCGTCTGGCTCCTGGACTCCAGCATCTGGTTGCGACAACCAGAAAGAAAGGAAGGGGGGAAAAGGGGGGAGAAAGCAACCGTGAGTACTCATCCAAAGTACTCGCAAGCAAGGAACTACACTACATATGCATGGGTATATGTGTAAGGAGGCCATATCGGTGGACTGAACTGCAGAATGCCAGAATAAAAGGGGGATAGCTAGTCCTATCGAAGACTACGCTTCTGGTAGCCTCCGCCTCGCAGCACGTAGAAGAGAGTAGATTGAAGTCCTCCAAGTAGCATCTCCGAGTAGCATCTCCAGTAGCATCGCATAGCATAATCCTACCTGGCGATCCTCCCCTCGTATCCCTGAGGGAGAGCGATCACCGGTTGTATCTGGCACTTGGAAGGGTGTGTTTTATTAAGTATCCAGTTCTAGTTGTCATAAGGTCAAGGTACAACTCCAAGTCGTCCTGTTACCGAAGATCACGGCTATTCGAATAGATTAACTTCCCTGCAGGGGTGCACCACATAGCCCAACACGCTCGATCCCATTTGGCCGGACACACTTTCCTGGGTCATGCCCGGCCTCGGAAGATCAACACGTCGCAGCCCCACCTAGGCAAAACAGAGAGGCCAGCACGCCGGTCTAAACCTAAGCGCGCAGGGGTCTGGGCCCATCGCCCTGAGCACACCTGCACGTTGCGTGGGCGGCCGAAAGCAGACCTAGCCTAGTGGCGTTCCAGTCCAATTCGGCGCGCGCCGCTCCGTCGCTGACGTCTGAAGTGCTTCGGCTGATACCACGACGTCGGGATACCCATAACTACTCCCACGTAGATGGTTAGTGCGTATAGGCTCGTAGCCAGACTCAGATCAAATACCAAGATCTCGTTAAGCGTGTTAAGTATCCGCGAACGCCGAACAGGGCCAGGCCCACCTGTCTCCTAGGTGGTCTCAACCTCCCCTGTCGCTCCGCCACAAAGTAACAGTCGAGGGCCGTCGGGAACCCAGGCCCACCTCTACCGGGATGGAGCCACCTGTCCTTTCAGCCCCCTCGTCAAAATCACTTGCGGGTACTCAATGAGCTGACCCGACTTTAGTCACCATCTGTATAGTATGTATGTATGTATAGTATATACCCATGATCACCTCCCAAGTGATCACGGCCCGATAGTATAGCAAGGCAGACTGACAAGAATGTAGGGCCAATGATGATAAACTAGCATCCTATACTAAGCATATAGGATTGCAGGTAAGGTATCAACAGATGTAGCGACAATGTCAGGCTATGCATCAGAATAGGATTAACGAAAGCAGTAACATGCTACACTACTCTAATGCAAGCAGTATAGAGGAGAATAGGCGATATCTGGTGATCAAGGGGGGGGGCTTGCCTGGTTGCTCTGGCAAGAGAGAGGGGTCGTCAACTCCGTAGTCGAACTGGTCAGCAGCAGCGTCGGTCTCGTAGTCTACCGGAGATAAGAGGGGGAAGAAACAATGAATACAAAGCAAACATAAACACGACAATGCATGACGTGACAATGAGCGGTGCTAGGTGTGCCCTAATGTGGTATGAGGTGGTACCGGTTAAGGAGGGAAACATCCGGGAAGTATTCCCGGTGTTTCGCGTTTTCGGGCAGAGAAGCCGGAGGGGGAAAGTTGCGTGTTTGATATGTTAGGGGTGTGTGGTGGACGAACGGGCTGCGTATCCGGAATCGTCTCGTCGTTCTGAGCAACTTTCATGTTGAAAATATTTTAATCCGAGTTACGGATTAAAAGATATGATTTTCTAAAGATTTTATTAATTTCTGGAATTTAATTAATTAATTAATTAATTCAAAAAATGAATTTATGACGTCAGCATGATGTCATGCTGACGTCAGCAGTCAACAGGGTTGACTTGGTCAACCCGACAGGTGGGACCCGCATGCCATACACTAATTAGGGTTTAACTAATATAATTATTGTCTAATTATTATTTAATTAATTTAACACTAGTTAATTAGGTTAATCTAATTATGATTAATTAACTTAATTAATTAATTAATTTAATTATTATTACTTATTTAATTATTTTTATTATTTTTTTTTACTTAATTATTTTTTAATTCCTTTTTTTAAACGTTCTGGGCGCTGGGGCCACTTGGTCAGTGGCCCAGGGGGCATAACGGGTGCGGTTACGGGCATGCGCCCGTGCGAGGGCACGGGGGCAACAGGGGCGTCGGCAGGGAGCAGCGCACGGCGCTGGGTCGCAACGGCCGGAGGCGGCGAGTAGCACTCGGCGCGGCGTCGCGCGGGAAGCAGCGGGGCGGCGGAGGCGAGAGGCTCGAGCGGCAGAGAGCATGCGGGGGAGGCGCGGCCCGGGGCGCGTGGCCAAGGCAGAGCCTTGCCGTTGCCGGAGCTAGGCGTGGCGCGATGGGCGCTGTCAGGAGAGGCCGGAGGAGGCCACGGCGACGGGCGCGCGCGGAGGAGCTCGTCGGGGCAGTCGGGAGCGGCGACTTGCAACAGAGAGGGGGAAGAGGGGCACCGGGAGGCGTGGCCCCGAGCGCGGCGAGGGCGGGTGGTGCGGCGACGGAGCCGCGGCGGAGGGGCGCCGGACGTGAGGGCCGCCACGGGCGCGGCTGGCGCAGTTGACCGGCGCGAGCAAGGACGGCAAAACGCCGGCGAGCTAGGGAGAGGCCACGGCCGTGTGCGAGCGCGGCGGGCGTAGGGGAACGGAGGCCGAGGGCCTCACCGGGCTTTGTAGGGACTAGGGCAGCGGGCGCGGTGGAGGTCGGGGAGGCCATTGTGGAGGGGGCGAGGACGGCGTCGACGAGGAGGAGGCAGCCCGGTGGGGAGGGCTCCGATCGCCGGTGGTGTTTGGCGACGACGGGCGACGGCGTCAGGCCGGCGACGATTCGAGGGCGAGGCTTCAGGCAGGTACAGCGCGAAGGAGAGGAGGGGACGGAGGAGTCTGAGAGGGGCGGCGCCGGCGATAGCGAGCGGCGACAGGGTCGCAGCCCCCGATCCAGATCGGGGGGGGAAGGAGAGGAGTGGGGGCGCGAGTGGGTGGATGGTTAGGGTTTCGGGGGTGAGGGGGAGCGGATAAGGTGAGGGGGTGGGTGGCCGGCTGGGCCTGGGGGGGGGGGGTTTGGCCCAGTTGGGCCTGTGGTCAGCTGGGCCGAAGCCCGGGGGGTTTCTCTTCTTTTTTTTTATCTTTTGTTTTTCTGTTTTATCTCCTTTTAAATTATTTAGACATTTTATAAAAATGGGTTTGTTGCACCATAATTACATTTGTAATATTTAGTACAAACCAAACATTTTCATTTTAATTTTTGAAAACTTTTATTGTTATCATTAATTTGAATTTGAATTTAGGACCGGTTTTTGTTCTAACGATAAATTCGCAGCAGTAACCGTGGTGACGTGGCACCATTAGCATGGGATCACTGTAGCTTAATTATCCGGGCATCACAGCCAAACAGTAAAAAACAAAAACCCTCTATAGGGTATGGAACCATACTGGAGGGATGGCTCAATGGACCCTGGAAAATTCATAGTACAGAGGACGTCACACCAACTCATAGCCTTAGAGCATGTTGGATACTCCGACAGGTGGCCAGAAGTGTCGAGGAGCTTCTAACTCCAGAATCCGCAGAGCACCACCCCAGAAACGCCAGTACGGTCTCAACAGTCTTCGAGACTTTTGCATCAAACAATGGGAGGAAACGAACGCTCTGTAGCCTTACCGAAGTCTACCAAGTAGCGACAATAAACCCATGGAGTGACACGGCTATTACCTTTAATGCCAGTGACGAACCTAAATTCCGGACAGCCCGAGCACCAGCCGCACTGGTCGTCAGTCCGATAGTGGATGACTTCCGGCTTACAAAGGTACTCATGGACGGTGGCAGCGGATTGAACCTCATCTATGAGGAAACCCTGCGAGAAGTGGAAATAGACTGGAGCCGCATTGAGCGAAGCAACACAACCTTTAGAGGAATAATCCCCAGCCGGGAAGCGTGCTGCTCAGGAAAAATCACACTGGACGTGGTGTTCGGCACGCCGGATAATTACAGATCCGAGGAGGTCACATTTCAAGTGGCCCCATTCAGCAGCGGATACCGTGCTCTGTTAGGACGAGAAGCATTCACAATTTTTCAAGCTATACCCCATTACGGGTACATGAAGCTCAAAATGCCCGGACCCAACGGAATCATCACTCTTGCTAGTGATCCGGACACAGCGCTCTGCGCCGAAAACAAGACAGCCGCACTGGCCCTCGAGGCATTATCTGAAGCCCTAGCGGCCGAGGAACTAACTGTGTTGCGCTGCATGGTGGACAGGGACGACGTGATACTCGACAAAAGATCCAAGTCCACCTCCTTCAAGCCGGCAGACGAAATAGTCAAGTTCCAAATCCATCCAGCGGACACTACAAAAACGGCCTCCATCAGGGCACAACTAAGCCCTGATGTAGACGCCGCACTAAGAGAATTCTTACGCGAAAATTGGGACATTTTTGCCTGGCACCCCTCAGACATGCCAGGAATTCCACGCAGGCTGGCCGACCACAGCCTGAACATCCTAAAAGGATTCAAGCCCGTTAAGCAGGCTCTTCAGCGTTTCTCCGAACCTAAGAGACAAGCCATGGGAGAGGAGCTAGCCAAACTACTGGAAGCCGGATTCATCAGAGATATAAAACATCCGGACTGGCTAGCAAACCTGGTAATAGTACCAAAGAAGGACAAATCCTGGCGCCTATGCATCGATTTCAAAGACCTAAATAAGGCCTGCCCAAAGGATGCCTTCCCCCTCCCCCGCATTGATCAAATCATCGACGCCACTGCAGGACACGATTCATTGTGTTTCCTCGACGCATACTCTAGCTAACACCAAATCAAGATGGCAGAGTCATACCAAGCCGCAACAGCATTCATCACCCCATACGGCCCATTCTGCTTCAACACAATGCCCTTCGGGCTCGAAAACGCCGGCGTAACATATCAGCGCATGATTCAGACATGTCTAGACAACCATATCGGCAAAACGGTTGAAGCATACGTGGATGACGTGGTCGTCAAAACCAAACACGTCAAAACTCTAATAGACGACTTGAGGCTCACGTTCGATAACCTCCGAACATATGACATTAGGCTTAACCCGGAAAAATGCGTTTTTGGCGTACCAGCCGGAAAGCTCTTGGGCTTCATCGTATCTGGTAGAGGAATTGAAGCAAACCCAGCCAAGATCCAAGCTCTATCACAATTGGATATTCCAAAAGACCTCAAGCAAATACAAAAATTGACTGGATGCGTGGCGGCTCTAAGCCGCTTCATCTCCCGCTTGGGGGAAAAGGCATTACCCCTTTACCGCCTCCTCCGGCGCACCGAACACTTCGAGTGGACGGATGCCGCCACGGCCGGACTCCAAGAAATAAAAGCCATACTGGCAACAAACCCTGTCCTGGCCGCGCCTAACATCGGTGAACCAATGTTGTTATACATCACGGCAACTCACCAAGTTGTAAGCGCAGTCCTCGTTGTCGAACGAGAAACGGATGGACACAAATTCCATGAAAGTCCCGGTACCCGCACTACCAAAAAATAGCATACGCAGTGTTCATGGAATCTTGGAAGCTACGACACTACTTTCAAGAGTGTTCGATAACAGTAGCCTCTGAAGTACCTCTTAACGATATCATAAACAACCGCGACGCAACGGGCCGGATTGCCAAATGGGCCATTGAGCCCCTCCCGTTCGACATAACATATAAGCCACGGCGAGCCATCAAGTCGCAAGCCTTGGCCGACTTTGTCGCTGAATGGACTGAAGCCGAACTCCCTAAAGAGTACGGCACATATTCCAACTGGACCATGCACTTCGATGGCTCTAAAATGCTGGCGGGTCTGGGGGCTGGCGTCGTCCTAACGTCCCCAACAGGAGATATAGTACAATATGTACTCCAGATAATGTATACAGACTCCAACAATGCAGCCGAATACGAGGCACTTCTACATGGCCTCCGGATGGCAGTCTCCATCGGCATTCAACGCCTAGAGGTGCGTGGGGATTCAAACCTCGCGATATCCCAAATAGACAGAGACTTTGATGCCAAAGATCCGAAAATGGCAGCTTATCGTAACACCGTCCTAAATATGTCAGCTCGGTTCGAAGGGCTGGAATTCCACCATATAGCCCGGGAAAATAATCAGGCAGCAGACGTCCTGGCACGCATCGGCGCAAAGCGCGATGCAGTCCCCCCAACATTTTCCTAGAAAGGCTATTCAAGCCATCCGTACAGTGGGAAGGGGAATCCGGAATTAACAATCCGGACCATGCCGCATCACCTAACCCCGAACACCCTGACACAACGGAAGACTCCGTCAATGAAGTCACACCCTCAGCCCATGTAATAATGGCAGTAATTGCCCCGTGGATAGAACCATTCTTAGCCTACTTAACTAGGCAGGAACTCCCCGAGGACCAAAATGAGGCACGCTGCATAGTGCAGCGATCTAAAGCCTATAAAGTCCATGAAGGAGAGCTTTATAAGAAAAGCACCACCGGAGTCCTTCAAAGGTGTATCTCCGAAGAGGAAGGGCGGAACCATCTGGCTGAAATTCACACCGGACTCGGCGGGCACCACGCCGCAGCCTGAGCCCTTGTGAGCAAGGCCTTCCGTACCGGATTTTATTGGCCAACGGCCCGGGCAGACGCTCAGGACTTAGTCCAGCGATGCGTCGGTTGCTAATTGTTCGCTAATCAAAGC
Source organism: Triticum aestivum (assembly GCF_018294505.1). Classification (NCBI taxonomy): domain Eukaryota; kingdom Viridiplantae; phylum Streptophyta; class Magnoliopsida; order Poales; family Poaceae; genus Triticum; species Triticum aestivum. The sequence continues at coordinate 210,252,210 of NC_057813.1, read as the reverse complement.
CACATGCCGCCTACCGCCCTACAAACCATACCCATTACCTGGCCTTTTGCGGTCTGGGGGCTTGACATGGTTGGACCCCTTAAAGGAGGAACCCACAAGCAAAAATATCTACTGGTCATGGTGGATAAATTCACCAAATGGATAGAGGCCAAGCCTGTTAAGACGGCCGAATCCGGACCGGTGATAGACTTCATATCCGGGGTCGTACACCGTTACGGCGTCCCCCACAGCATCATTACTGACAACGGCACAAACTTTACGGCCGATGAAGTTAAACTCTGGTGCAAAAACATGGGCATTAAGCTCGATTACGCTTCAGTCTATCACCCACAAATTAACGGTCAAGTCGAGCGAGCCAACGGTCTAATCATGAGCGGCATCAAACCCAGATTAGTGCGATCCCTCAAGGAATCTAACACGCACTGGGTAGAGGAGCTCGACTCCGTACTCTGGGGGCTGCAGACCACACCGAATCGCACTACCGGATTCACACCATTTTTTATGGTATACGGCGCAGAGGCAGTCCTTCCCTGCGACATAATTCATGACTCACCTCGCGTGCGCATGTACGAAGAAAGAGAAGCCGAGCTCGATCCGCAGGATAGCTTGGACGCATTGGAAGAGGAGCCTGACGTGGCAAAGGCCCGTTCCGCATTCTATCAACAGCAGGCTCGAAGATATCAAAGCAGAGAAGTACGGGCCAAAACTTACAATGTTGGAGAACTAGTTCTACGCCTGCCGGACAAGAAAAAGGAGAAACTCAAGCCCAAATGGGAGGGTCCCTTCATAATCGACCAAGTCCTGACTGGTGGAGCATACCGTCTGCGAAACGCATCGGACAACCGACTCGAGCCGAACCCATGGAACGCAGCACGCCTATGAAGATTCTACGCCTAGCGCCGGACTCTGTGTTCGTCTCCTTCCTCTATCACCTTCCTTTTTTCAATTTAGCTGCCTGGTATTTCTCTCCTCCTTCCTCCCTCCTTTCTCCCAAGACTTTAGGGGCTTGCTTGCGCGTTGTTCGCACATAATTGACGCGCCACCCGTGCTCATTATACCTGGGGCTTCTTTATCAGAAGCTTATATACATGGGCTTCATGCCCAAAACATGTGTGACACTTCCGCATGAACCTTTTAGGCACCATTATATGCATCGATATGACTTAAGTTTTGGCCAAGCTGGGTTGCCTGGCTCCTGTGCTTACCCCTACGTTCCCGTTTATTCGGCTAGGTGGTAAAGGGAGCACCTCTACGATTGTTACTGTCGGGTCAGCCGGATGTGTACCTCAGACTGGGTGAAGCCGAAAGCTAGCGTTCTTAAGGGAATATTCGGTCGGTGAACTAAAAGATGACTTTTCACTTGTTTATTTATCTGCCCCCAGATGCTTTTCTGCTTTTTTACACAGTCCAGACATGCACTTTAGGGCATGCCTCCCAGGGAAAGGAACCCCTAACGGAACTATTCTCCCTGGAAGATGTTTCTTACTAACCATGTAATATAACATAACTAGTTGGGCACTTGTCTGCTAAAGCACTTATGACCCCTACGCCTGGTCTCCATGCATGCCCCGGTTCTTACATAACCGAGAGGGTATTCGGACACACTCCGGACTATCGGGTCCAGAGGTTGAAGCGAAAAGGTCCGCAATGACAAACGATCTACAATCCGGCTAGAAGGCATTTTACATGTCATTTTAAATTAGATAGTCAATTTGAGTGGGTATATTCTTCTTCAATACCATCCAACAGGTTGTCTAATTTACAGTCCTGTAGGGAATACTTGGCGGCCAGCTCTACCTGGCCATACACTAAACTGACAGGGATCTCCTTCCCGTCGGGCCCCACAGGGCTGACCTCGGCCATGTGATTTGGGTCAGCCTTCGTATACCGCGTCTTCACCATGGCCCAGGCCTCCCTGGCGCCTTGACGGCAGGCCGATATCTTCCATAATCGGAAGCGCTGCCGCACTCCCTTCAGCTTCTCTACAAGCTCTTCAAGGCCTTCGGGCAGGGAGAGGGATGGCCACAAAGCCTGGACGACGCCTTGCATCGCCTGCCGAACTCGTTCGTGCAGTTGCAATAGCTTGGGGAGAAGGTCCCCCGCAGAACCAGGCATTTCCTCCGCAGGCCGACCTGTCAGCATATCTGCAGACATAGCTCTGTCAATCGACTTCCTTGCCGAACTCTTTTTCGAAGATTCGTTTAAGCACTTACTAAAAATGCCGCGTCGAAGTCGCCGATTCTCCTTTACGGAATCAGACAGGTGAGCACGAACATCCTTTAGTTCCTCGCCCAGCTGGGTATTGGCGTCTTGAAGCTTGTTCTTCTCTTGCCTCACCCTCGTCAGCACGCTCTCGCCGGCCTTTAACTGGCGCAGGAGTTGTTGCTTGTCCGGATTCACTCCGGCCCCATATGCACTGTTATTGTCAGAATTGCACACATGCCGCACTTCATAGCAGAATTATCTTTCGAAGCATATATTACCTGAGGGGGTCCCCTTGGCATTCTCTGAAGCGGCCAGTGCGGCCTCAAGTTGGGCCTTGCACTCTTCCAGCTCCTAGGACAGTTGCGTATTCTTTTTTGTAAGATCCTGCATATCATATGATCCTTAAATCAGTTATCTTAACTGTTTCAAGTCTCGGGGGCTACTGACATATATAACCATCAGATTTACTCACCCGTATGTCTTTCACATACTGCTCTGTGGCTCTGGCTAGACCATTTTGAGTGGCACGGAGGTACGCATCTCCCGTATTAAAGGCGTCCAACGCCTCTTGGAAAAAACATGCATCACGAAGAACAGCCCAGCGACGCCTGTGGTTCATGGCACTATCCACCTCTGAATTGGTGGCAGATAGCCCGTCCGCGTCCTCTGTCGAAGGAACGTCCGGTGCACGCCCCGTGTTCGCCTCCGCTTCCAGACCCGGCCTTGAAGCCTGGCCGGTGGATATAGTCCGGCGGATGCTCTTCTTCCTGAGGAGGGCATGAGAGTTAGTGTGACTTGAGGGCAAAAACCCTAGGCGTTAAAGTTGCACGCCGTACCGTTGAGCCGGAATCTCAATCCGGTCGGCACTTCTTTTTAGCCCGCCTGGCTTCAATGGCCCTTGTTGGCTACCCACCGCGGGCTCGGCCCTCCGCCTCAAGGATTCCCCCTGCAAAACGAAACACTATTGGTTTACGGCAATCAAAATAAAGCATGGATGGATCCTCTTGAAAGTACTGGGACTTCGGTCTCGGTTACCTTTGAGGCCGGAAGTAGTCCGGGATAGTCGGCCGTAATGGCCACTAAGGTGTTGTCCTTACCCAATTGATGAAACACCCCATCAATTAGCTCCACACATAAGTCTGGGTCCTCTTGGAGTCCGGGTCGAGGGACCGTTCCGGGTCCTCGGGTTGTGGAGGAGAGCTGTTTATCTCCTTCACAGTCTGGCGCAGCTCCTGCGTTGAAATTGCTAGACTAAGTACTCAATTATGGGAATTTGAAAACGGGTAGGCAAGTGAAAATGTTCGCTTACCCAGCTTGGAGGATTGTGCATGGAGAATCCGCCCCGTGGGTTGACATGGAGGAATTCCTCTTCTTCTCCCTTGTACAAAGCAGATAAGATCTTCGTTAGAGTGGCAGCCGAATCCGGCCCCTTGCGACCGCACCGGGTGGCGTCGTCCCCATTGAAATCCCACATGGGGTGGCCTCTGTACTGAAGCGGCTGCACCCCCCGCACAATGCATGTGGCCATGACCTCGATCATGGTCAGTCCGGAATGAGCCAACAACCTTATCCGGCTCATCAGGTAAAGGACGTCCCTGTCAGTTTCCCTCTGAGGGTTCCGTGGGCGCCAGCTCAGTCGTTTATTCAACGGAACGTTATTGAACTCAGGGAGGCCGATCCATACAGGGTCCGGCAGGGGGGATGTCGTCCATATAAAACCATTCCGAAGGCCAGTCCTCGGACGCCTTCTTTGGGGTTCCGGATAGATATCCGGTCTCGGCGATGCACCATAGTTCGGCTCCGCCCACCTGATAAATTGACCCCTCCTGAGAGCGGGGCACAAGGCAGAACAACCTCCTCCACAGCGCAAAATGGGCCTCGATGCCCAAAAACAGCTCGCAGAGGGCCACGAAGCCCGCAATATGCAGTACGGAGGCAGGCGTGAAGTTGTGTAGCTGGAGGCCGTAAAACTCCAGTAGCCCTCGGAGGAACGGATGAATTGGGAATCTGAGTCCTCTTATTAAATAAGGGACTAGGCATACCCGCTCTCCTTGGGAGGGATTGGGGACGCTCTCCGCCTGCTCTCCGCCGCTATAGGTGGCAATCCTGGCTCGAACTGGGACCATATATGCTGGGGGGAGGAGCCCCTTGGATTGAAGCACTACTAGCTCGCTATGCGGGACGGAACGCCGCTCCCAATCTCCGGGCCGAGGGCTGGAGAGGCGAGAGGAGGAGCTGCCTCGACCGGCCATGGTGGAATGTATCTCTGTCGAAAGCGCTCTAATGAATGCTCACGGAGGGAAGGTGGTGTGCATTGGATCTAAATCCCCGTCTCTTTTATGGGCGGCTCATTTACGCGGCCGGGGGGGGGGGGTAAATGAAAAAACTCCCTGGCTTTACGCATTCGTTTGACACGTGGAAGATGGTCATTATTGGGCACAGAAGCTGAGGAGAGCAGCACGCATAAGAAGCCGGACACTATTCGACGGGTACATGGAATTTGGAGAAGAACCCGCCTTGCAATGCCGAAGACAAACTTGCGCGCCGGACTTATCGTCATTGAAGCCTGGTTCAGGGGCTACTGAGGGAGTCCTGGATTAGGGGTGTCTGGATGGCCGGACTATGACCTTTGGCCGGACTCCCGGACTATGAAGATACAAGATTGAAGACTTCGTCCCGTGTTCGGATGGGATTTTCCTTGGCTGGAAGGCAAGCTTGGCGATTCGATATGAAGATCTCCTCCCATTGTAACTGACTCTGTGTAACCCTAGCCCTCTCTGGTGTCTATATAAACCAGAGAGTTTTAGTCCGTAGGACGAACAACAATCATACCATAGGCTAGCTTCTAGGGTTTAGCCTCTCTGATCTCGTGGTAGATCAACTCTTGCACTACCCATATCATCAATATTAATCAAGCAGGAGTAGGGTTTTACCTCCATCGAGAGGGCCCGAACCTGGGTAAAAACATCGTGTCCCTTGTCTCCTGTTACCATCCGCCTAGACGCACAGTTCGGGACCCCCTACCCGAGATCCGCCGGCTTTGACACCGATAGAGGGCTTTGTCAACTTAGTTAATATGAACGATTCTAGCTCCTATTACCGTACGATGTTCATCCAACGGTTGTAGTGCTTCTTCAACCTCTGGTCTTCTTGCTCCAGCCGCCCAAACCAGCGCTGGTCGTGCCGCGTCCTCCTACCTCCCGTGGTCGTCTGTGATGTCGCGGAGGCCTCACCGCCGCCTACTCACCGCTGGCCAGGCCATCCCTCTACTCACCCACACCCCCTGTTATTCTGCGGTGATAGCAGCCTCCCACCACAGCCGAACCAGTGAACCCTCGTACTCCTCTTCGCGTGGGCATCCACTGCTGCGTCTTCCCCGGCTCCAAGTCGTCCCCTTCCTAGGCCTCGCCGTCGTCCACCGCCGTGGTGATCTCGGCGCGGCGTGGTCAACGTGGTCAAGGAACGACTTCCATCGGACGTGTATTGTACATGGAGAGGCTGACAGCTGGGTCGAGGGCCGCAGCAAGGAAGTGCCTCCTTATTACACGGAAAATAGTGATTCCTCCACCTGACAGAGGGGAACCACCGGACGGGCCACCCTGTTTTGCAAAAAAAAAATCCCCCGGACTGCTGGGACCCACCAGCTACATCTTCGCACGCAAGGAAGTGCGTCCAGGCAAAAAAAAATGATTCGCCCCCCTGACTGCTGGGACCCACCAGCTACATCTTCGCACGCAAGGAAGTGCGTCCGGGCAAAAAAATGATTCGCCCCCCTGACTGCTGGGACCCACCAGCTACATCTTCGCACGCAAAGGAAGTGCGTCCGGGCAAGAAATAAAACGATTCGCCCCTCTGACTGCTGGGACCCACCAGCTACATTTTTTTTTTGAAATGGACCAGCTACACCTTCGCAGGCAAGGAAGTGTCTGACTGTCGGGACCCACCTGGTCGAAGCGTATATAGCGTTGTCATTCTGGTCGCGAACATGTACGTACATATATGTTGGTGGATGTAGAGGCGCGCACGTGTCGTAGTAGAGGCGCGACGTAGCATGTACACGTACGTACAGCGGCCAGGGTGCAAGAAAGAAAATACGGCCACGTATGTGTACATACGGGTGGGGTCTCGAACGCCTACTCGTGCATACATACGACGAGGGCTCGTGTACATGGCTGGGTCGGAACGCAGAAACAGCGTCGTCGCCGTGTTCATGGGGAGGCAACGGAATGCGTCGTGTTCATGGGGAGGCAACGGAATGCGTCCTGTTCATCGGGAGGCAACGAAATGCGTGGGAGCCAACCGGCTGGGTCGGAACGGAATGCGTGGTCATGTTCATCGGGAGGGCTTGGATGGAACAGGCGATGGAAACGAGGCCTGGCGTACCACAGAACAGAGGAAACGGACCTCCTACATTCGGAACGGGGTCCTGTTGATCGGGAGGGGTGTAGCGTACCGCAAAATGGAGGAAACGGACCTCCTATGGTCGAAACGGGGGTCCTGTTGATCGGGAGGGGTGTGGCGTACCGCAAAACGGAGGAAACGGACCTCCTACGGTCGAAACGGGGGTCCTGTTGATCGGGAGGGGTGTGGCGTACCGCAAAACGGATGAAACGGACCTCCTACGGTCGAAACGGGGGTCATGTTCATCGGGAGGGGTGTGGCGTACCGCAAAATGGGACTCCATGGGATACTGTTCATCTCCACCGTCGACCTCCTCCAGCCTCCACGAGCTACCGTCGACCTCCTCCAGCCTCCACGGGCTCCTGTTCATCCAGCCTCCACCGCGTGCTACTCCACCGGCTACTATTCAACCATCCCTCCACCGTCTACTATTCATCCAGCCCTCCACCATCTATTGTTCATCCAGCCCTCCACACCACAGGGTCCTTTTCAACCACCCCTCCACGGCCACCCCTCCACCGTCTACTGTTCATCCAGCCCTCCACACTACGGGGTCATGTTCATCCAGAGGCAATGCCACCGCTCACTGTTCATCCAACCCTCCCCCCCAACGCTGACTGTTCATCCAATCGATCGGCTTTAGTTAGCAGCAGTAGCGAAGGAATCGCTCCATCGAGTTCAGTTAACAACCATCGATCGATCGCTCGGGTTCAGTTAACAACCATCGATCGATCGCTCGGGTTCAGTAACGCGTAGCCTGCAGTGCAATCGCTCGGGTTCAGTTAGAGCCCAATGCCTCGCTCGGGTTCAGTTAGAACCAACGCCTCGCACACACGCGAGTACGTGTACGAGAGAAACGCGCATCGCTCGGCCCCCGACCTCCCACCGTAACTGGCAACTCCCCAAAATTTTCCTCCCCCTCGCTTCTACCACGGTTTTTTCCGTCATGGACGGCCCAAAGAATGTCATGCAGCTGCGTCTCCGGCCCGCCCAGTACGAAAAGCCCATTTTCTGTCATGATTTTTTGTCATAGAAGTAGGAGCCCACCACATCTATGATGATACCGGGTTTTGTCACAGTTATCGTCATAGAAGTATCATATGTATGATAGAAAAAAAATCGTTCGGCCCAAAATGTCACGGATGTGTCTTTTTTTGTAGTGCACCGAAGTGTAGCATATCTGCGTACCAAGGTTAGCACAATATGTTTTGAAGAGATTGCTGGTGAACTGTGAACCATTGTCGATGATGATGCGATTAGGCACCCCAAACCGGCTCACGAGGCCCTTGATGAATTTGACTGCTGAGCCAGCTGGGATGGTGCGGACAGCTTCCACCTCCGCCCACTTTGTGAACTTGTCGATGGCGATGTAGAGGTAGTGGTAGCCCCCTGGCGCCCGGGGAAACGGGCCAAGGATGTCTAGTCCCCAAATAGCAAATGGCCATGAAAGGGGGATGGTTTGCAGGCCCTGAGCCGGCTGATGAATCTGCTTAGCGTGGAATTGGCAGGCTTCACAAGCTTTTACCAGTTCGATCGCGTCGTTGAGTGTTGTTGGCCAATAAAACCCGCTCCGGAACGCCTTGCCGATGAGGGTCCGTGAAGACGAGTGGTTCCCACAGTCCCCACCATGAATGTCTTCCAGTAACTCTTTCCCTTGCTCCCTAGAGATGCAACGCAGGGAAACATCATTCGGCCGCTTTCGGTAGAGTTCTCCATCTTGGATGCAGTAGGTCGTGGCCTGCCGCGCCACGCATTCTGCGTCCTCCTCCTTCTCTGGCAGAGTCCCTTGCGTCAGGTAATCTTTGAATTATGCGGTCCAACATCCCTCCTGAGGCTCTAGTGCCAGGAGCAGGCGAGCTCCCGAGGTCGGGCCGCAGGCCGGGGCTCCCGAGGCAGGTGGTTGAGGGAGCTCCTCCCGAGGTTGCGCTGTACTTGGTAGTGTCGATGCTGCTGAGGGTCTGAAGAGTCGTTCCTCACAGACGCCGGGCTCCCGAGGCAGCCGCGTGGACGCCCTCCTGGCAATGTCATCAGCCTCTTGATTGGTGTCGCGGGGCACGTGCTGCAACTCTAACCCCCAAAACTGCTTTTCCATCCTACGGACCTCCGCAAGATATGCTTCCATGTGTTCGTCCTTCGGCTCGTACACCTTGTTGGAGAAGTTGACGAGGAGTTGTGAATCGCCCTTGATGATGAGGTGCTTTACCCCCAAAGCAGCTACAGCTTTCAAGCCTGCTATCAGGCCCTCATATTCTGCTATGTTATTGGAGACCTTCTCACCATGCTGGAAGCAGAGCTGCACGGCATAATAGAGCTTGTCCTGAGTGGGAGATATGAGCATTGCGCCTGCCCCTATGCCATGCCGCGAGAACGCCCCGTCAAAATACATGTACCAGCCGTTCGGTGCTTCACTTCCTGGGGAAAGCGACCGATCCTCGCCCGCTTCGAGCCCTGGTGCCTCCATCCATTCTGCCGTGAAATCTGCAAGTGCGGCTCCCTTGATGACCCTGGTCGTGCTGAATTCCAGTTGAAATGCTTGCAAATCGATGTTCGATTCAGCGACCCTTCCAGCTGAGTTGGGGCTCCTGAGTACCCTTTCCAAGGGATATGCCGAGACGACCTTGATGGGGTGACCTTGAAAGTAGTGTCACAGCTTGTGTGAGGCCACTAGCAATGCAAGGAGGAGTTTCTAAGGCATGGGGTATCGCGCTCTCGCGTCCCACAGCACCGTGCTAACGAAGTACACAGGATGCTCGACGAGGTTGAGAGTGCTGGTGTGGCCTGCGTCTTCCAGAGGTCGAGGCGCCTCCCAAGACGACGGAGCCCCCAGCGCTGGGTCGCCTAGCGGGGCCTCCTCCGCCCTGGGTGCGTCCCCCTGCTGAGGCTGATCCCCATCTGTTGCGGTCATGGTCTTCGCGAGGCTTCCTTGGCCTTGTTCCGCTTCGGCTGGGGTTGCGACTGACACGGTCTTGGCCCAACGCTCCTCCCGAACCGCCACCAGGGCCGCGCTGGCAGAGTAGGGCGTGGCTGCAAGGTAGAGCACCAAGGGCTTCTGAGGGCACAAATCTACCATCACCGGAGGGCTGGTAAGGTACTTCTTGAGATCTTGGAATGCTTTGTCACCCTCTTCAGTCCATTCGAATGGGCCCTTCTTCTTCATCAGCTTGAAGAAGGGCATTGCTCGTTCGCCCAGCTTGGAGATGAAGCGTCCCAACATGGTTACTCGCCCGGTGAGCTTCTGCATTTCACTGAGCGTCTTCGGCGGACTCATATCTTCGACTGCCTTGACCTTCTCTGGGTTAGCCTCGATACCTCTGTGGGACACGAGGAAGCCCAAAAGCTTGCCTGAGGGGACTCTGAATATGCACTTCTCCGGGTGGAGCCGCAGGTCCACTTTGCGGAGGCTCGCGAAGGTTTCTTCCAGGTCCTGTATCAGGGTTTTCGCCTCCCGAGACTTCACCACGATGTCATCGACATAGGCCCCAGTGTTTCTTCCGAGTTGCCGGCCCAAGGCGATGTGCATCAGTCGCTGAAAGGTCGCGCCGGTGTTGCGCAACCCGAACGGCATGCAGGTATAGCAGTATACTCCGCACGGGGTCAGGATGGCCGTTTTCTCCACATCTTCAACCGTCATCTTAATTTGGTGATAGCCTGAGAAGGCATCCAGGAAGCACAGCAAGTCGCACTCGGTGGTGGAATCGACGATCTGGTCTACGCGAGGGAGCGGGAATGGATCCTGAGGGCAGGCCTTGTTGAGGTTGGTGAAGTCGACACACATGCGCTCCTTTCCCCCCTTTTTTGGCACAATAATAGGGTTGGCCATCCATTCGGGATAGCAAACCTCGCGAATGACACCGGTAACCTCCAACTTGCGAGTTTCTTGGACGATGAAGGCCTGCTTCTCGGTGGACTGTCGCCTTGCCTTCTGCTTCACGGGGCGCACGTTGGGGAACACGTTCAGATGGTGCTCAATCACCTCTCTTGGGACCCCTACTAGCTGATCAGGTTCCCATGCAAACACCTCCTTGTTCGTGCGCAGAAATTTCACCAGGGCCTCCTCCTGCTCAGGGTCGAGATTGGCGCCTATGGTAAAGGTGGCTGATACCCACAAGTGTGGGGGGTCGCAATAGTTTTCGATAAGTAAGAGTGTTGAACCCAACGACGAGCTAAAGGTAGAATAAATATTCCCTCAAGTTCTATCGACAACCAATACAACTCTACGCACGCTTGACGTTCTCTTTACCTAGAACAAGTATGAAACTAGAAGTAGTTTGTAGGTGTTGTTGGATAGGTTTGCAAGATAATAAAGAGTATGTAAATATAAACTAGGGGCTGTTTAGAGAAAGAAGCAATAAAGTAAATATAGCGAGTGTGGAAAAGTGGTGGTAGGAGTTGTGAAATTGTCCCTAAGCAATTGACTATGTTACTAGACCGGTAATCACTATTGCAATTCTATTTGAGGGAGAGGCATAAGCTAACATACTTTCTCTACTCGGATCATATGCACTTATGATTGGAACTCTAGCAAGCATCCGCAACTACTAAAGATTCATTAAGGTAAAACCCAACCATAGCATTAAAGTATCAAGTCCCCTTTATCCCATACGCAAACAACCTACTTACTCGGGTCTGTGCTTCTGTCACTCACGCCACCCACCATAAGCAAATCATAAACATATTGCAAACCCTACAGTGAGAATCCCTCACGCTTGCGCGACATGGAGGGCACAATAGGACAGCACCAATAATAAAACATGCAACTCAAACCAATCATAGCAATTCATCAATCACCAATAGGACAACGAAAATCTACTCAGACATCATAGGATGGCAACACATCATTGGATAATGATAAGAAGCATAAAGCACCATGTTCAAGTAGATGGTACAGCGGGATGCGGGAGAGTGGACCGCTGGATATAGATGGGGGAAGGTGATGGAGATGTTGGTGAAGATGACGGCGGTGTTGGTGAAGATAGCGGTGATGATGATCGCCCCCGGCAGCGCTCCGGCGCCACCGGAAGCAAGGGGAGAGAGGCCCCCTTCTTATTCTTATTCCTTGACCTCCTCCCTAGATGGGAGAAGGGTTTCCCCTCTGGTCCTTGGCTCCCATGGCGTGGGAGGGGCGAGAGCCCCCCCGAGATTGGATCTATCTCTCTGTTTCTGCGTTCTCTAATTCTACCCCTTCACCGTTTCCTTTATATCTAGAGATCCGTAACTCCGATTGGGGGTGAATCTTTCGCCCAGATTTTTCTCATAAAATTAACTTTCTTGTGGCAAAAGAAGAGCGTCAACTGCCTTACGGGTGGCCCACGAGATTCCAGGGCGCGCCCAGGGGGAGGGCGCGCCCCCCTGTCTCGTGGCCACCCCAGACACCGTTTCGCGTTGATTCTTCCTCCGGAAAATCCCAAATATTCCAAAATAATTCTCCGTCCGTTTTTATCCTGTTTGGACTCCGTTTGATATTGGTTTTCTACGAAACATAAAGCATGCAACAAACAGGAACTGGCACTGGGCACTGAATCAATGTGTTAGTCCCAAAAATAGTATAAAAAGTTGCCAAAAGTATATGAAAGTTGAAGAATATTGGCATGGAACAATCAAAAATTATAGATACGACGGAGACGTATCAGCATCCCCAAGCTTAATTCCTGCTCGTCCTCGAGTAGGTAAATGATAGAAAAGGATAATTTTTGATATGGAATGCTACCTAGCATAATCTTGATCATATGTCTAATCATGGCATGAATATTAAGACACGAATGATTCAAAGCAATAGTCTATCATTTGACATAAAAACAATAATACTTCGAGCGTACCAATAAACGAATCATGTCTTTTCAAAACAACAAGGCCAAAGCAAGCTTATCCCTACAAAATCATATAGTTTGGCCATGCTTCATCTTTGTCACACAAAAATGCTCCCATCATGCACAACCCCGATGACGAGCCGAGAAATTGGTTCATACTTTTTAACGTGCTTCAGCTTTTTCAACCCTCACGCAATACATGAGCGCAAGCCATGGATATAGCACTATAGGTGGAATAGAATATGTTAGACAAAAAGGGAGAAAGTCTCACATCGACGCTGCTAATCAACGGGCTATGGAGATGCCCATCAATTGATGTCAATGCGAGAAGTAGGGATTGCCATGCAATGGATGCACTAAGAGCTATAAGTATATGAAAGCTCTAAATGAAAACTAAGTGGGTGTGCATCCAACTTGCTTTCTCATGAAGACCTAGGGAATTTGAGGAAGCCCATCGTTGGAATATACAAGCCAAGTTATATAATGAAAATTCCCACTAGTATATGAAATTGACAATATAGGAGACAATCTATATGAAGAACATGGTGCTACTTTGAAGCACAAGTGTGGAAAAAGGATAGTAACATTGCCCCTTTTCTTTTCTTGTTTTTTCTTTTTTTTATTTTTCTTTTTTTCGGTGAGCTTCTTTGGCCCCCTTTTTTTATTTAGGCTTCTTTGGCCTTTCCTTTTTTTATTTTTTTTCTTTTTTTTCTTTTTTTTTCTTTTTTTTCATGGGGCAATGCTCTATAATGATGATCATCACACTTTTATTTACTTACAACTCAATATTACAACTCGATACTGGAACAAAGATATGACTCTATATGAATGCTTCCGGCGGTGTACCAGGATGTGCAACGATCTAGCATAGCAATGACATCAAAAAAACGGACAAGCCATGAAAACATCATGCTAGCTATCTTACGATCATGCAAAGCAATATGAAAATAAATGCTCAAGTCATGTATATGATGATGATGGAAGTTGCATGGCAATATATCTCGGAATGGCTATGGAAATGCCATGATAATAGGTAGGTATGGTGGCTGTATTGAGGAAGATATAATGAGGCTTATGTGTGATAGAGCGTATCATATCACAGGGTTTGGATGCACCGGCGAAGTTTGCACCAATTCTCGAGGTGAGAAAAGGGCAATGCACGGTACCGAAGAGGCTAGCAATGATGGAAAGGTAAAAGTGCGTATAATCCATGGACTCACATTAGTCATAAAGAACTCATATACTGAATGCAAAATTTTATTAGCCCTCGAAGCAAAGTACTACTACGCATGCCCCTAGGGGGATAGATTGGTACGAAAAGACCATCGCTCGTCCCTGACTGCCACTCATAAGGAAGACAATCAAAGAAACACCCCATGCTTCAAATTTGTCACACAATGGTTACCATACGTGCATGCTATGGGACTTGTAAACCTCAACACAAGTGTCTCTACAATCCACAACCACCCACTAGCATGACTCTAATATCACCATCTTTATATCACAAAACTATTGCAAGGAATCAAACATATCATATTCAGCGATCTAGAAGTTTTATGTAGGATTTTATGACTAACCATGTGAATGACCAATTCATGTCATCTCTCTAAATTGATATAAGTGAAGCAAGAGAGTTTATTTCTTTCTAAAAAAGATATGCCCATGCTCTAACAAATATAAGTGAAGCAAAAGAGCATTCTGCAAATGGCGGTTTTCTATGTGAAGAGAAACAGGCAATCCAAACTTCAAATGATATAAGTGAAGCACATGAAGCATTCTATAAAGCCGTACTCAAAATATTTAAGTGAAGTGCAATGAGAATTCTATAAACCAACCAAGGAATATCTCATACCAGCATGGTGCATAAAAGTAAAATGAAAACTAAATGCAAAAGACGCTCCAAAGACTTGCACATAATGCATGAACGAAACGAATTTGAAAACATACCGATACTTGTTGAAGAAAGAGGGGATGCCTTCCGGGGCATCCCCAAGCTTAGACGCTTGAGTCTCCTTGAATATTTACTTGGGGTGCCTCGGGCATCCCCAAGATTGAGCTCTTGCCTCTCTTCCGTTTCCTCATATCGAGACATCCTCGATTAGACACTACATCCACACAAAACTTCAACAGAAAACTCGGTAAGGTCCGTTAGTATAATAAAGCAAATCACCACTCTAAGTACTGTTGCAAACCAATTCATATTTTGTTTTTGCATTGTGTATACTTTAATATAGCTTTTCCATGGCTTAATCCACTAATATAAATTGATAGATTCATCAAAACAAGTAAACTATGCATCAAAAACAGAATCTGTCAAAAACAGAATAGTCTGTAGCAATCTGAACATCCACCATACTTATGTTACCCCAAAAATTCTACCAAAATTATAAAAATAAACAAGTTGTACAGAAAGACAGTTCAAAAGGAATAAGAACCGTTTGGCTTTCCAGTTAAAAATGTAAAATCGCGCACTACAGCCAAAGTTTCTGTCCTGCACCGTACAAACCAACAAGCATTGTAAACATCCTAAAGGCAAACCTTGGCACATTATTTTTATAATACAATGGAATTGTACAAGGGGATAATTATGTTTGTTAAAAAGTTTCTGTAATTAAGAATCACAAAGTTTCCGTGAGCATGAACAAATTTCAAGGAGCTCTCCCACTTCAACAATGCTTGTCTTTCTCACTTTCACTTTCCTTTTTGAAAAGTTTTTAGGTTCCCCTCTTTATTTTATTTTTTGTTTTTAAACTATATAAAAGCACTCAACAGAAATAAATGACTCTAAAAAACTTTCGGGTTGTCTCCCTGACAGCACTTTCTTTAAAGCCATTAAGCTAGGCATTTCGTGCTCAAGTAATGAATCCACCCGGATCCCAAGGTATATCAAAGCCAATTTTAATTAAAAATGATTTGTAATTTAGTAGTGAGCACAAAGTAACATATATCATGCAACAACGAAGTCTAACTCTCTTCCTATGCATCGGCATGTCATAAAAGAACAATTCATGCACACCAAGTAAAGGCCAATGCATAGTATAAGCAGTTTCTTGCAATTCCATTGTGTTGGAAACATAAAGAGGCGGAGATGTAGTTCCTCTCTCATAAAAATTGCAAGTAGGAGCAGCAAGCACATGCATATTATATCTATCAAAATTATCATGTGCAACGGTAAAAGGCAACCCATCAATATAATCCTTAATAAGCACAAACTTCTCCGATATAGTGTAGTAGGGAGAATTCAAAAAGATAATAGGACTATCATGCGTAGGTGCAATGACAACAATTTCATGTTTAACATAAGGAACTATATCAAGTTCATCTCCATAAGCATAATTCATATTGGCATCTTGGCCACAAGCATAGCAAGTATCATCAAAAAGGGATATTTCAAGAGAATCAACGGGGTCATAGCAATCATCATAGCAATCATCCTTCAGTAAGCACGAAGGGGAATTAAACAATGTATGAGTTGAAGAGTTACTCTCATTAGAAGGTGGACACGGGTGATCAATCTGCTCTTCCTCCTTTTATTCTTCGCTCTCCTCATCATCTTTTTCATCCAATGAGCTCACAGTTTCATCAATTTCTTCTTCCATAGCTTCCTGCAAAATATTAGTCTCTTCTTGGACAGCGGAGAATTTATTCATAAAAGCATTAATATATTAATTGTATTCATAATTTTCATAGAAATATCTAAGTATAGCAAGATTTTCAGGCCTATAAACACCATCATCATCAAAAGCTTCATACTTTTCAAACAAAGATTCAATTTCATAAGCAGCCTTAAAAGCAACAAATTCTTATATTTGTTCAACATCATAGTAATCATATCTACCATTAGCATAAGAAGCTAAGGTTTCATTATCATTAAATTTGCATGAAAAGGGAAGGTGCAGAGCCTTCATCCTAGTGCAACAAGTAATATCATATCTCAAGCATAGATCCCGGGCATACCAACGCAACATAATAAATTGATCCCATAATAGTTTCCCTTTTTGTGTCGAGCGATAATCCCTAAGTATTCACGTTGATCCAACATGTATCTCATTATAAAGTTGAATGGGGTTTTCTCAGGATTATCAAAGTAGTACATAATATCTTTCACATAATGAGAATCGGGGGTTTAAGGAGTTACCCCATCTACATGAGTAGCAAGTACACCTATTTTTTTTGGTTTTTCGTGTTTCATATCCATAACTAAAGATAGAGAACAACTAAGAACAGAAAATAAAAATTACTTAGTGATAAAGCAAACAAGCACA
This sequence comes from Triticum aestivum, assembly GCF_018294505.1. Classification (NCBI taxonomy): domain Eukaryota; kingdom Viridiplantae; phylum Streptophyta; class Magnoliopsida; order Poales; family Poaceae; genus Triticum; species Triticum aestivum. The sequence goes on along the minus strand of NC_057813.1, from coordinate 210,235,532 downwards.
CACGAGAATATTCACCCCGTGCTATGACTCCCCGACAACGGCGCCAGAAAAAGGTCTTGATAACCCACAAGTGTAGGGGATCGCAACAATTTTCGATAAGTAAGAGTGTCGAACCCAACGAGGAGCTAAAGGTAGAATAAATATTCCCTCAAGTTCTATCGACCAACAATACAACTCTATGCACGGTTGACGTTCGCTTTACCTAGAACAAGTATGAAACTAGAAGTACTTTGTAGGTGTTGTTGGATAGGTTTGAAAGATAATAAAGAGTACGTAAATATAAACTAGGGGCTGTTTAGACAAAGAAGCAATAAAGTAAATATAGCGAGTGTGGAAAAGTGGTGGTAGGAGTTGTGAAATTGTCCCTAAGCAATTGACTATGTTACTAGAACGGTAATCACTATTGCAATTCTATTTGAGGGAGAGGCATAAGCTAACATACTTTCTCTACTTGGATCATATGCACTTATGATTGGAACTCTAGCAAGCATCCGCAACTACTAAAGATTCATTAAGGTAAAACCCAACCATAGCATTAAAGTATCAAGTCCCCTTTATCCCATACGCAAACAACCTACTTACTCGGGTCTGTGCTTCTGTCACTCATGCCACCCACCACAAGCAAATCATAAACATATTGCAAACCCTACAGTGGGAATCCCTCATGCTTGCGCGACACAGAGGGCACAATAGGAAAGCACCAATAATAAAACATGCAACTCAAAACAATCATAGCAATTCATCAATCACCGATAGGACAATGAAAATCTACTCAGACATCATAGGATGGCAACACATCATTGGATAATAATATGAAGCATAAAGCACCATGTTTAAGTAGATGGTACAGCGGGATGCGGGAGAGTGGACCGCTGGATATAGATGGGGGAAGGTGATGGAGATGTTGGTGAAGATGACGGCAGTGTTGGTGAAGATCGTGTTGATGATGATGGCCCCCGGCGGCACTCCAGCGCCACCGGAAACATGGGGGAGAGAGGCCCCTTCTTATTCTTCTTCGTTGACCTCCTCCCTAGATGGGAGAAGGGTTTCCCCTCTGGTCCTTGGCTCCCATAGCGTGGGAGGGGCGAGAGCCCCTCCGAGATTGGATCTATCTCTCTGTTTCTGCGTTCTCTGATTCTACCCCTTCACCGTTTCCTTTATATCTGGAGATCCGTAACTCCGATTGGGGTGAATCTTTCGCCCAGATTTTTCTCATAAAATTAGCTTTCTTGTGGTAAAAGAAGGGCATCAACTGCCTTACGGGTGGCCCACGAGAGTCCAGGGCGCGCCCAAGGGGGAGGGCGCGCCCCCTGTCTCATGGCCACCCGGACACCGTTTCGCGTTGATTCTTCCTCCGGAAAATCCCAAATATTCCAAAATAATTCTTCGTCCGTTTTTATCCCGTTTGGACTCCGTTTGATATTGGTTTTCTGCGAAACATAAAACATGCAACAAACAGGAACTGGCACTGGGCACTGGATCAATATGTTAGTCCCAAAAATAGTATAAAAAGTTGCCAAATGTATATGAAAGTTGAAGAATATTGGCATGGAACAATCAAAAATTATAGATACGATGGAGACGTATCAGTGGCGCCAGAGGATCCATCTTCATCGACTAGTACTTGCTTGGTCTCCGCCTTGTCTTGGGTGAATAGCTGCTTCTTCTTGGCCGGCGCAGCCCCCTTGGGCTCGAGGGCGTCAGCGCTGGCGGGCTGCGCCACTACGGCCGCCTTGAAAGCGAGCTTTAGTGCCTGCAGTGCATCACTCGCGTCTCCAGGCACGGTAAAGACGCCACTGCTCCCGGGCATCTTCATGAGGTTGTAGGCCGGTTGAGTCGCCGCCATGAACTGGGCCAAGGCTGGGTAGCCGAGGATGGCGTTATATGGGAGGCCGATGGGGGCGATGTCGAAGTCGACCAGCTCCGTGTGGAAGTTGTCGTGGGTGTCGAAGGTCACCAGGAGGCGGATCTGCCCCAGGGACCCGATGGAATTGCCTCCGATGCCCGAGAAGGGCCTGTTGGGATGGAGTCGCTCCAGCGGAATGTGGAGGAGGCTGAAGGCCTCCACCGAGAGCACGTTAGGCCGGCACCACCGTCCATGAGGGTCCTGGTGACGGCCACCTGGCAGATGGTGGGGGTGCATAGCATTGGGAGCACGCCCGAGCAGGCGGTGTTGGAGGGGTGATCGTCCGAGCTGAAGGTCAAATCGGCCTTGGGTGCCACCCAGCACGGGGGGGGGGGCTTCAAGGCGCGTGAGGACGGCGCCGAACCGGCGGACAAACGGCTTGACGTGGCGGCTCGAAGGTGGCGCCAGCGAGCCACCCAGGAGAGCTGCGACGATCAGGGGCGCCGGTGCAGCATACTCGGCGAGGAAGAGGCCGTGCAACTCCTCCCAGGAGGCCATAGAAGCCGCTGGCAGGTGGAGCAACCACATGTGCGGGATGCCGGTGAGGGCCATGGGCAGCCAGTTAGCCATGACCCTGCCGTCGCCCCTGCCTCGAGGATGGCCTCCTCATACGCCAGCAGGAAGGCTAGCGGATCCGTCGCACCGTCGTAGCGTGGCAGCGTGTATGGCTTGAACTTGTTCGGCCACTGCACCTGCCGTAAGGCGAGGGCCAAGGCCCGGAGCCCCCTAGCCCCAGCGCTGGCGCCGGCCGCCGGAGCCGGAAGCGCGATGTCCGCCATGAGGGAGAAGCGCGGTGCTGATGGAGAGTGAGCCGACGGAAGGGAGAGCTTCGGCGCACCCCTACCTGGCGCGCCAAATGTCGGATGTTGGGTTCCGGCAGACCCTCAAGGTTCGAACTCTGGGGTGCGCGCGAAGATCTTCCCCCTACCAATCCACGTCCGATCGCCTCGTGAGAATCTAAGCTAACGATGAACAACACGAGGGACACAAGATTTATACTAGTTTGGGCCACCGCTGTGGTGTAATACCCTACTCCAGTGTGTGGTGTGGTGGATTGCCTCAGGGGCAGATGATGAATAGTACAGGGAAGAACTGCCTTGCGAGAGGTGTTCTTGAGCTGATGTGGTGTTCTACTTGTTCTAGTTCTCCCCTGATCCGATGCCTATCCATGAGATGGCTAGCCCTATTTATAGAGGCCCTGGTCCTCTTCCAAATATTGAGCGGGAAGGGCGCCAACAACGGCCATTTTGAAGGGGAACATCTAGTACAAGTTATCCTGACTAAAGTTGGTCTTCGGTTGCCAAAGGCACTGGGATGACGCCATCTTGGGCTCCACGGTGACCTCCATCCTGCCGCTCTGCTGGTCTTGGTCTCGTTGCACTGAAATGGTAACCTTTGCCTGATGCCTCGGTACTCCACACATGTGCTTGCCCCCTTTGCACCAAAGAGGAAACAAGGACACTGCATGGGTCAGCGCCCGCCTGGTCTTGATCGTCACGGCTTGCGTCACGAGCACCTCGCGAGGTACCCTTGCCTTGATCTCTCCGCCTCCTCATGAGCCTGCCTGGCGAGGCTGCTCCTGAGGAAGTCTTGTGTTGTCCACCCCTCGAGGCTTGGCCCCTTGTGAGGGTCTTGAGTCTTGCGCTGATGAAGATGGGACATACTGGGCCACCACTCGAGCCACGCCGCAGGCTGCAGGTAGGCAAGTCTGGGGACCCCCGTTCCCAGAACGCCGACAGTCACAGGAACCGGTTTCTGTGATGAACTATTTTCCAGTAAGGGAGCAGGTACAGTTACCTCATCAAGTTCGACTTTCCTCCCACTCACTTCTTTCGAGAGAAACTCCTTCTCTAGAAAGGATCCATTCTTGGAAACAAATGTCTTGCCTTCGGATCTGTGATAGAAAGTGTACCCAACAGTTTCCTTTGGGTATCCTATGAAGACACATTTTTCCGATTTGGGTTCGAGCTTATCAGGTTGAAGCTTTTTCACATAAGCATCGCAGCCCCAAACTTTAAGAAACGACAACTTTGGTTTCTTGCCAAACCATAGTTCATAAGGCGTCGTCTCAACGGATTTTGATGGTGCCCTATTTAACGTGAATGCAGCCGTCTCTAAAGCATAACCCAAAAATGATAGCGGTAAATCAGTAAGAGACATCATAGATCGCACCATATCTAGTAAAGTATGATTGCGACATTCGAACACACCATTACGCTGTGGTGTTCCGGGTGGCGTGAGTTGTGAAACTATTCCACATTGTTTCAAATGTAGACCAAACTCGTAACTCAAATATTCTCCTCCAAGATCAGATTGTAAAAACTTTATTTTCTTGTTACGATGATTTTCAACTTCACTCTAAAATTCTTTGAACTTTTCAAATGTTTCAGACTTATGTTTCATTAAGTAGATATACCCATATCTGCTCAAATCATCTGTGAAGGTGAGAAAATAACGATACCCGCCACGAGCCTCAACATTCATTGGACCACATACATCAGTATGTATGATTTCCAACAAATTAGTTGCTCACTCCATAATTCCAGAGAACGACGTTTTAGTCATCTTGCCCATGAGGCATGGTTCGCAAGTACCAAGTGATTCATAATCAAGTGATTCCAAAAGTCCATCAGTATGGAGTTTCTTCATGCGCTTTACACCAATATGACCTAAACGGCAGTGCAACAAATAAGTTGCACTATCATTATCAAATCTGCATCTTTTGGCTTCAACATTATGAATATGTGTATCACTACTATCGAGATTCATCAAAAATAGACCACTCTTTAAGGGTGCATGATCATAAAAGATATTACTCATATAAATAGAACAACCATTATTCTCAGATTTAAATGAATAATCATCTCGCATCAAACAAGATCCAGATATAATGTTCATGCTCAACGCTAGCACCAAATAACAACTATTTAGGTCTAAAACTAATCCCGAAGGTAGATGTAGAGGTAGCGTGCCGACGGCGATCACATCAACTTTGGAACCGTTTCCCACACGCATCGTCACCTCGTCCTTAGCCAATGTCCGCTTAATCCGTAGTCCCTATTTCGAGTTGCAAATATTAGCAACAGAACCAGTATAAAATACCCAGGTGCTACCGCGAGCTCTGGTAAGGTACACATCAATAACATGTATATCACATATACCTTTGTTCACCTTGCCATCCTTCTTATCCGCCAAATACTTGGGGCAGTTCCACTTCCAGTGACCAGTCTGCTTGCAGTAGAAGCACTCAGTCTAAGGCTTAGGTCCAGACTTGGGTTTCTTTTCTTGAGCAGCAACTTGTTTGTTGTTCTTCTTGAATTTCCCCTTCTTTTTCCCTTTGCCCTATTTCTTGAAACTGATGGTCTTATTGACCATCAACACTTGATGTTCCTTCTTGATTTCTACCTCCGCAGCCTTTAGCATTGCGAAGAACTCGGGAATTTTCTTATCCATCCCTTGCATATTATAGTTCATCACGAAGCTCTTTTAGCTTGGTGGCAGTGATTGAATAATTCCGTCAATGACGCTATCATCCGGAAGATTAACTCCCAGTTGAATCAAGTGATTGTTATACCTAGACATTCTGAGTATATGCTCACTAACAGAACTATTCTCCTCCATCTTGCAGCTATAGAACTTATTGGAGACTTCATATCTCTCAATCCGGGCATTTGCTTGAAATGTTAACTTCAACTCCTGGAACATATCATATGCTCCATGACGCTCAAAACATCGTTGAAGTCCCGGTTCTAAGCCGTAAAGTATGGCACACTGAACTATTGAGTAGTCATCAGCTTTGCTCTGCCAGACGTTCATAACATCTGGTGTTGCTCCTGCAGCAGGTTTGGCACCTAGCGGTGCTTCTAGGACGTAATTCTTCAGTGCAGCAATGAGGATAATCCTGAAGTTACGGACCCAGTCCATGTAATTGCTACCATCATCTTTCAACTTTTCTTTCTCAAGGAACGCATTAAAATTCAATGGAACAACATCACGGGCCATCTATCTACAACAAATATAGACAAGCAAAATACTATCATGTACTAAATTCATGATAAATTTAAGTTCAATTAATCATATTATTTAAGCACTCCCACTTAGATAGACATCCCTCTAATCATCTAAGTGATCATGTGATCCAAATCAACTAAACCATAACCGATCATCACGTGAAATGGAGTAGTTTTCAATGGTGAACATCACTATGTTGATCATATCTACTATATGATTCACGCTCGACCTTTCGATCTCAGTGTTCCGAGGCCATATCTTCATATGCTAGGCTCGTCAAGTTTAACCTGAGTATTCTGCGTGTGCAAAACTGGCTTGCACCCGTTGTAGATGGACGTAGAGCTTATCACACCCGATCATCACGTGGTGTCTGGGCACGACGAACTTTGGCAACGGTGCATACTCAGGGAGAACACTTTTATCTTGAAATTTAGTGAGAGATCATATTATAATGCTACCGTCAATCAAAGCAAGATAAGATGCATAAAAGATAAACATCACATGCAATCAATATAAGTGATATGATATGGCCATCATCATCTTGTGCTTGTGATCTCCATCTCCGAAGCATCGTCATGATCACCATCGTCACCGGCGCGACACCTTGATCTCCATCGTAGCATCGTTGTCGTCTCGCCAACTATTGCTTCTACGACTATCGCTATCGCTTAGTGATAAAGTAAAGCAATTACATGGCGATTGCATTGCATACAATAAAGCGACAACCATATGGCTCCTGCCAGTTGCCGATAACTCGGTTACAAAACATGATCATCTCATACAATAAAATATAGCATCACGTCTTGAACATATCACATCGCAACATGCCCTGCAAAAACAAGTTAGCCGTCCTCTACTTTGTTGTTGCAAATTTTACATGGCTGCTACGGGCTTAGCAAGAACCGTTCTTACCTACGCATCAAAACCATAACGATAGTTCGTCAAGTTAGTGTTGTTTTAACCTTCTCAAGGACCGGGCATAGCCACACTCGGTTCAACTAAAGTTGGAGAAACAGACACCTGCCAGCCACCTGTGTGCAAAGCACGTCAGTAGAACCAGTCTCGCGTAAGCGTACGCGTAATGTCGGTCCGGGCCGCTTCGTCCAACAATACCGCCGAACCAAAGTATGGCATGCTGGTAAGCAGTATGATGTGTATCGCCCACAACTCACTTGTGTTCTACTCGTGCATATAACATCAACACATAAAACCTGGCTCAGATGCCACTGTTGGGGATCGTAGTAATTTCAAAAAAATTCCTACGCACACGCAAGATCATAGTGATGCATAGCAACGAGAGGGGAGAGTGTGTCCACGTACCCTCGTAGACCGAAAGCGGAAGCGTTAGCACAATGCGGTTAACGTAGTCGCGCGTCTTCACGATCCGACCAATCAAGTATCGAACGCACGGCACCTCCGAGTTCTTGCACACGTTCAGCTCGATGACGTCCCTTGAACTCCAATCCAGCCGAGCTTTGAGGGAGAGTTCCATCAGCACGACGGCGTGGTGACGATGATGATGTTCTAATGACGCAGGGCTTTGCCTAAGCACCGCTACGATATTATCGAGGAGGGCTATGGTGGAGGGGGTCACCGCACACGGCTAAGAGATCAATGATCAATTGTTGTGTCTATGGGGTGCCCCCCTCCCCCGTATATAAAGGAGTGGAGGAGGGGGCCGGCCAAGGGGAGGAGGCGCGCCCAAGGGGGGAGTCCTAGTCCCACCGGGAGTAGGACTCCTCCTTTTCCTATTTGGAGAGGGAGAGGGAAGGAAGAGGAAAGAGGGAGGAAGGAAAGGGGGGGGCGGCCCCCCTCCCAATTCGGATTGGGCTGGGAGGGGGCACGCCCCCTCCCTTGCTCCTTTCCCCTCCTTTCCACTAAAGCCCATTAAGGCCCATATACCTCCCAAGGGGTTCCGATAGCCTCCCGGAGCTCCGGTATTGTCCGAATCTTACCCGGAACCATTCCGGTGTCCAAATATAGTCGTCCAATATATCGATCTTTATGTCTCGACCATTTCGAGACTCCTCGTCATGTCCATGATCACATCCGGGACTCCGAACAACCTTCGGTACATCAAAACACATAAACTCATAATATAACCGTCATCTAACTTTAAGCGTGCGGACCCTACGGGTTCGAGAACTATGTAGACATGACCGAGACTTGTCTCCGGTCAATAACCAATAGCGAAACCTAGATGCTCATATTGGCTTCTACATGTTCTACGAAGATCTTTATTGGTCAAACCGCATAACAACATACGTTGTTCCCTTTGTCATCGGTATGTTACTTGCCCGAGATTCGATCGTCGGTATCTCATTACCTAGTTCAATCTCGTTACCAGCAAGTCTCTTTACTCGTTACGTAATGCGTCATCCCGTAACTAACTCATCAGCTACATTGCTTGCAAGGTTATAGTGATGTGCATTACCGAGAGGGCCCAGAGATACCTCTCCGACAATCGGAGTGACAAATCCTAATCTCGAAATATGCCAACTCAACAAGTACCTTTGGAGACACCTGTAGAGCACCTTTATAATCACCCAGTTACGTTGTGACGTTTGGTAGCACACAAAGTGTTCCTCTGGTAAGCGGGAGTTACATAATCTCATAGTCATAGGAACACGTATAAGTCATGAAGGAAGAAATAGCAACATACTAAACAATCAAGTGCTAAGCTAACAGAATGGGTCAAGTCCATCACATCATTCTCCTAATGATGTGATCCCGTTAATCAAATGACAACTCATGTCTATGGTCGGGAAACTTAACCATCTTTGATTCATGAGCTAGTCATGTAGAGGCATACTAGTGACACTATGTTTGTCTATATATTCACACATGTATTATGTTTCCGGGTAATACAATTCTAGCATGAATAATAAACATTTATCATGATATGAGGAAATAAATAATAACTTTGTTATTGCCTCTAGGGCATATTTCCTCCATGGACTTGCTGAAATGCTCTATTCTTGACTCTTTCCGATGTTACGATAAATTGCAATTGCTTCGAAGACTGATATTATCATTTGTTAATTCTCAATGAAGTTTCTGAACCATACTTGACATTGTGAATAGATTGTTACTTGACCATGAGAAATCATATGACAAAATCTATATATGTTGCTGTTATAAGAATGATCATGATGCCCTCATGTTCGTATTTTATTTTTATCGAAACCTCTATCTCTAAACATGTGGACATATTTTTCGATATCGGCTTCCGCTTGAGGACAAGCGAGGTCTAAGCTTGGGGGAGTTGATACGTCCACTTTGCATCATGCTTTTATATCGACATTTATTGCATTATGGCTGTTATTACACCTTATGTCACAATACTTATGGAAATTCTCTCTTATTTTGCAAGGTTTATCATGAAGAGGGAGAATGCCGGCAGCAAGAATTCTGGCTGGAAAAGGAGCAAATATTGGAAAGCTATTCTGCACAGCTCCAAAAATCCCGAAACTCCACGGATGTCACTTTTGGAATTAATAAGAATTATTGAGCGAAGAAAACACCAGAGGGGGCCCACACTCTGGCCAGGAGGGTGGGGGCGCGCCCCCTGTCTCCTGGGCCCCCTGGTGGCCCTCCGATGCCCATCTTCTGCTATATGAAGGCTTTTACCCTGGAAAAATTCATAAGAAAGCTTTACGGGACGAAACTCCGCCTCCACGAGGTGGAACCTTGGCAGAACGAATCTAGGGCTCCGGCAGAGCTATTCTGCCGGAAACTTCCCTCCGGGAGGGGGAAATCATCACCATCGTCATCACCAACGATCCTCTCATCGGGACGGGGTTAATCTCCATCAACATCTTCACCAGCACCATCTCCTCTCAAAACCCTGGTTCATCTCTTGTATCCAATCTTGTATCAAAACCACAAATTGGTACATGTGGGTTGCTAGTAGTGTTGATTACTCCTTGTAGTTGATGCTAATTGGTTTACTTGGTGGAAGATCATATGTTCAGATCCTTCATGCATATTAATACTCCTCTGATCATGAACATGAATATGCTTTGTGAGTAGTTACGTTTGTTCCTGAGGACATGGGTGAAGTCTTGTTATTAGTAGTCATGTGAATTTGGTATTCGTTTGATATTTTGATGAGATGTATGTTGTCTCTCCTCTAGTGGTGTTATGTGAACGTCGACTACATGACACTTCACCATTATTTGGGCCTATAGGAAGGCATTGGGAAGTAATAAGTAGATGATGGGTTACTAGAGTGACAGAAGCTTAAACCCTAGTTTATGTATTGCTTCATAAGGGGCCGATTTGGATCCACTAGTTTCATGTTATGGTTAGGTTTACCTTAATACTTCTTTTGTAGTTGCGGATGCTTGCAATAGAGGTTAATTATAAGTGGGATGCTTGTCCAAGAAAGGGCAGTACCCAAGCACCGGTCCACCCACATATCAAATTATCAAAGTACCGAATGCGAATCATATGAACGTGATGAAAACTAGCTTGACAATAATTCCCATGTGTCCTCGGGAGCGCTTTTCTCATTATAAGAAATTGTCCAGGCTTGTCCTTTTCTACAAAAAGGATTGGGACACCTTGATGCACCTTATTTACTTTCATTGCTTGTTACCTATTACAAATTATCTTATCACAAAACTATCTGTTACCTACAATTTCAGTGCTTGCAGAGAATACCTTACTGAAAACCGCTTGTCATTTCCTTTTGCTCCTCGTTGGGTTCGACACTCTTACTTATCGAAAGGACTATGGTAGATCCCCTATACTTGTGGGTCATCACTAAGCAATTCAACTAGCACAAGATATATCAATATGAGCAAGTATGAATTGCGAAAAGTAAAGGGTGTGGGTATGAGATAACCACAGGTGAGTCGGGGACGCAGATTTATCCCGAAGTTCACATTCGTGAGAGTGCTAATCTCCGTTATAGCGGTGCCGAACCCAAAGCTCTGGGGCGTCACCAAGTGACTCACCGTAATCTCCCTTTCGAGTCACCCCAACGGATGAGCCTCGGTTCACTCGGGGTTGGTCTTGAAGGCAACCACCACACCTTTACAAACTTCTCCGGAGCACACCACAACCACGGAAGCTTCCATAAGAACTTGACCACATAGGCCACTTTCAACACCCTTTCCCGGAGCACACCACAAAAGGAAGCTTCCGGGGAAGCTTGGCCACATAGGCCTCTTCACAATCTTCTCAATGTATCACCAAACCGTCTAGGAGGCAGAAGCCTCCAAGAGTAATAAACTCACGGGCTCTCACTCGAACTAATCGATGTGGGGAGCTCAAACCAATGCAACAAATGAAATGCAAGGTCAAGCAACAAATGCTCAAGTCACTCTCTCAATCTCACAAGATGCAACTCAAGAAAGTGGGAGATTGAAGAGAGGGGATGGAATGGAGGAAATCAACAAATGACTCCAAGATCCATCCACAAATCCCCCTTCACTTAGAGGGGAGATAGGGGTTTGGGAGAGGTGGAAAGAGGCTCAAAATGATGTTAGGAAAGTGTATGAACAACCCTCCAACCGGTGGGAGAAAGGAGCCCTTAAATAGCCCAAACCCAAAACTAGCCGTTGGGGCTCAACGGGCAGTTCTTGGACACCCCGTGCCCACGAGGGTTTAGGCCCCATGCCCACGGGGTCCTGTGTGCACGGTACACGCCCGTGTGCATGGGGCCCCGTGTCCATCGGGGTCAAGAACCCCGTGTCCACGGGGTACCCAGGACAGCCTGCAGCAGCCTGCTACGTCTTGAGCTTGCGTTGGTTTTCCTCGAAGAGGAGAGGGTGATGCAGCAAAGTGTAGCGTAAGTATTTCCCTCAGTTTTGAGAACCAAGGTATCAATCCAGTAGGAGGCTCCTCAAAAGTCCCACACACCTACACAAACAAACCGAGAACTCGCAACCAACGCAATAAAGGGGTTGTCAATCCCTTCACGGCCACTTACGAAACTGAGATCTGATAGAGAGATAATAATATATTTTTGGTATTTTGTAATATAGATGCAAAAATTAAAGATGCAAATAAAGATAGATTGAAAGCAAATATGATAACAGATAGACCCGGGGGCCATAGGTTTCACTAGAGGCTTCTCTCGAGATAGCATAAGTATTACGGTGGGTGAACAAATTACTGTCGAGCAATTGATAGAAAAGCGCATAGTTATGAGATTATCTAGGCATGATCATGTATATAGGCATCACATCCATAACAAGTAGACTGACTCCTGCCTGCATCTACTACTATTACTCCACGCATCGACCGCTATCCAGCATGCATCTAGAGTATTGAGTTCATAAGAACAGAGTAACGCTTAAGCAAGATGACATGATGTAGAGGGATAAATACGTGCAATATGATATAAACCCCATCTTGTTATCCTCGATGGCAACAATACAATACGTGTCTTGCAACCCTTTCTGTCACTGGGTAAGATCACCGCAAGATTGAACCCAAAGCTAAGCACTTCTCCCATGGCAAGAAAGATCAATCTAGTAGGCCAAACCAAACTGATAATTCGAAGAGACTTGCAAAGATAACTCAATCATACATAAAAGAATTCAGAGAAGATTCAAATATTATTCATAGATAAACTTGATCATAAACCCACAATTCATCAGATCTCGACAAACACACTGCAAAAATAGATTACATCGAATAGATCTCCACAAGAGAGGGGGAGAACATTGTATTGAGATCCAAAAAGAGAGAAGAAGCCATCTAGCTAATAACTATGGACCCATAGGTCTGTGGTAAACTACTCACAACTCATCGGAGAGGCTATGGTGTTGATGTAGAAGCCCTCCGTGGTCGATTCCCCCTCCAGCAGAGTGCCAACGAAGGCTCCAAGATGGGATCTCGCGGATACAGAAGGTTACGGTGGCGGAAATTGTGTTTTGTGGTGCTCGTGGATGTTTTCGGGGTCTGTAGGTATATATAGGAGGAAGAAGTACGTCGGTGGCCGCCCGAGGGGCCCACGAGACAGGGGGTGCGCTCTATAGGGGGCACCCTCCTATCTCATGGGGCCCTCGGAGCTTTCTTGACTTGCACTCCAGGCTCTCCGTATCAGATTTGTTCCAAAAATAACGCTCCCGAAGGTTTCATTCCGTTTGGACTTCGTTTGATATTCCTTTTCTTCGAAATACTGAAATAGGCAAAAAAACAGCAATATGGGCTGGGCCTCCGGTTAGTAGGTTAGTCCCAAAAATGATATAAATATGTAGAATAAAGCCCATAAACATCCAAAAGGGGTAATATAATAGCATGGAACAATCAAAAATTATAGATATGTTGGAGATGTATCAAGCATCCCCAAGCTTAATTCCTGCTCGTCCTCGAGTAGGTAAATGATAAAAAGAGAATTTTTGATGTGGAATGCTACCTAGCATAATTCATAATGTAATTTTCTTCATTGTGGCATGAATGTTCAGATCCAAATGAATACAAAATAAAAGTTCATATTGACATAAGAAATAGTAATACTTCAAGCATACTAATCAAAGTAATCATGTCTTCTCAAAATAACATGGCTAAAGAAAGTTATCCCTACAAAATCATATAGTATGTCTGTTGCTCTATCTTCATCACATAAATTATTTAATCATGCACAACCCTGATGACAAGCCAAGCAATTGTTTCATACTTTAATAATCTCAAACTCTTTCAACTTTCACACAATACATGAGCGTGAGCCATGGACATATCACTATATGTGGAATAGAATGGTGGTTGTGGAGAAGACAAAAAGGAGAAGATACTCTCACATCAACTAGGCGTATCAACGGGCTATGGAGATGCCCATTAATAGATATCAATGTGAGTGAGTAGGGATTGCCATGCAACGGATGCACTAGAGCTATAAATATATGAAAGCTCAACAAAAGAATCTAAGTGGGTGTGCATCCAACTTGCTTCCTCATGAAGACCTAGGGCACTTTTGAGGAAGCCCATCATTGGAATATACAAGCCAAGTTCTATAATGAAAAATTCCCACTAGTATATGAAAGTGACAATATATGAGACTTTCTATCATGAAGATCATCGTGCTATTTGATGCACAAGTGTGGAAAAAGAGATAGTAGCATTGTCCCTTCTCTCTTTTTCTCTCATTTTATTATTTTTCTTTTTCTTTTTTTTCTTTTTTTTCTTTGGCCCTCTTTTTTTGGCCTTTCTCTTTTTTTTCTCATTTTTTTTCTTTTTGTAAAGTCCGAAGTCTCATCCCGACTTGTGGGGAATCATAGCCTTCATCATCCTTTCCTCACGAGGACAATGCTCTAATAATGAAGATCATCACATTTTTATGGATTTACAACTCACGAGGACAATGCTCTATATGAATGTCTCTGGCGGTGTATCGGGACATGCAATGAATGAAGAGCGACATGTATGAAAGTTATGAAGGTGGCCTTGCCACAAAAATGATCTCAACTACATGATCATGCAAAGAACAATATGACAAAAGTAATGTGTGTCATAAGAACAGAACGGTGGAAAGTTGCATGGCAATATATCTCGGAATGGCTATGGAAATGCCATAATAGGTAGGTATGGTGGCTGTTTTGAGGAAGGAGTATGGTGGGTGTATGGTACCGGCGAAAATTGCGCGACACAAGAGAGGCTAGCAATGGTGGAAGGATGAAAGGGTGCGTATAATCCATGGACTCAACATTAATCAAAAGAACTCATATACTTGTTGCAAAAATTAGAAGTCATCAAAAATCAAAGCACTACGCGCATGCTCCTAGGGGGATAGATTGGTAGGAAAATACCATCGCTCGTCCCCGACCGCCACTCGTAAGGAAGACAATCAATAAATAAAATTGTGCTCCAACTTCATCACAAAGCGGTTCACCATACGTGCATGCTACGGGAATCACAACCCACAAGTATTTTTCATAATCACCTCAACTAGCATGACTCTAATATTACTACCTCCATATCTCAAAACAATTATCAAGCATCATATTGATCATAGCATCCAATTATTTTTCTATGATAGTTTTTATTATACCCAACTTGGATGCTCATCATTCTAAGACCAACCTTATGAAAATAGCAAATACCATGATGTTCTAAAAGACTCTCAAAATAATATAAGTGAAGCATGAGAGACTAGCAATTTCTTCAAAATTAAGACACCACCGTGCTCTAAAAGATACAAGTGAAGCACTAGAGCAAAAACTATCAAGCTCAAAAGATATAAGTGAAGCACATAGAGTATTCTAGCAAATTCTAATCAAATAGGCTTCTCCCAAAAGGTGTGTAAAGCAAGGATGATTGTGGTAAACTAAAAAGCAAAGACTAATATAATACACGACGCTCCAAGCAAAACACATATCATGTGGCGAATAAAAATATAGCTCCCAGTAAAGTTACCAATGAACGAAGACGAAAGAGGGGATGCCTTCCCGGGGCATCCCCAAGCTTAGGATTTTGGCTACTCTTGAATATCTTGGGGTGCCATGGTCATCCCCAAGCTTAGGCTCTTGCCACCCTTTATTCCATAGTCCATAAAAGCTTTACCCAAAACTTGAAAACTTCACAACACAAAACTCAACAGGAAATCTTATAAACTCTGTTAGTGAAAGAAAAAAAACCACCACATAAGGTACTGCAATGAACTCATTCTTTATTTTGGTGTTAAACCTACTGTATTCCAACTTCTTCATGGTTCATAAACTAATTTACTAGCCATAGATGCATTGAAATAAGAAAACAACACACGAAAAACAGAATTTGTCAAAAACAGAACAGTCTGTAGCAATCTGTAACTAACGCAAACTTCTGGAACTCTAAAACTCCTACCAAAATAGGAACTCCTGGAAAATTTGTCTATTGAACATAAGCAAAAAGAATCAACGCAAAAACACATTCCTGTGATTTAACACAATTATATTCGTGCGTGCAAAGTTTCTGTTTTTCAGCAGAATCAAATCAACTATCATCGTAGGTTATCCTATAGGTTCTACTTGACACAAACACTAATTAAAAGATAAAAACACATCTAAACAGAGATTTGATGCAAGATTTATTCCTAAACAGGAGAAAAAACAAAAAAACATAAAGAAAAATTGGGTTGCCTCCCAACTAGCGCTATCGTTTAACGCCCCTAGCTAGGCATAAAAGCAAGTATAGATTTAACTAGTGTCATCTTTGGCACTAGATTCATAAGTAGCACGCATGATAGATTCGTAAGGTAATTTGACTTTCTTTCTTGGAAAGTGCTCCATGCTTTTCTTTAAAGGAAATTGGAATCTAATGTTCCCTTCCTTCTTATCAATAATCGCACCAATCGTTCTAAGGAATGGTCTACCAAGAATAATAGGGCAAGAAAGATTGCAATCTATATCAAGAACGATAAAATCTACGGGCACCAAATTTCTATTTGCAGCAATAAGAACATCATTGATCCTTCCCATAGGCTTTTTAATGGTGGAATCCGCAAGGTGCAAATTTAAAGAGCAATTGTCAAGATCATGGAAACATAGAATATCACATAAAGTTTTCAGAATCATGGAAACACTAGCACCCAAATCACACAAAGCAAAACACTCATAGTCTTTAATTCTAATCTTTATAGTAGGTTCCCACTCATCATTAAGTTTTCTAGGTATAGAAACTCCCAAATTCAGTTTTTCATCATAAGATTGCAACAAGGCATCAATGATATGTTTGGTAAAAGCTTTATTTTGACTATAAGCATGAGGAGAATTAACAATTTATTGCAACAAGGAAATACAACCTTTTAAATAGCAATTATCATAATCAAATTCCTTGAAATCCGAGATAGTAGGCTCAATATTATTAGAAGTTGAGGATTCTCCAATCTCTCTTTTACCAAATTTAACATCAAGATCTAAAGATTCCGAATTTTTGGGACGCCTTCTAGGAAAAGTTGAGTCATCATCACTCCCATAATCATCAAAATTCATCTTGCAAAACATAGATCTAATCGGAGACGCGTCAATAACTTTAAGATCCTCATCATTATTTTCATGGAGACTAGAAGAACACGCTTTTATAAAGCTTTCTTTTTTAGCACGCAATCTAGCGGTTCTTTCCTTGCACTCGTCAATGGAAATTCTCATTACTTTGAGAGACTCATTGATATCATGCTTAGGAGAAGAAGATCCAAGTTTAAGAGAATTAACATCAAGCGAAAGTCTATCAACGTTCCTAGCCAAATCATCAACTTTGAGCAATTTTTCTTCAAGCAAAGCATTAAAATTCTTTTGAGAAATCATAAATTCTTTCACACTATTCTCAAAATCAGAGGGCATCTTATTAAAATTACCATAAGAATTATTGTAGGAATTTCCATAATTATTAGAGGGATTACTAGGGAACGGTCTAGTATTAAAATTTCCTCTATAAGCATTGTTTCCAAAACTATTCCTACCAACAAAATTCACATCCATAGATTCATTATTATTCTCAATCAAGGAAGACAAAGGCATATCATTGGGATCAAGAGGAGTATTTTTAGTAGCAAACATCTTCATAAGTTCATCCATCTTTCCACTCAAAACATTGATTTCTTCTATAGCATGCACTTTTTTACTAGAAGATCTTTCGGTGTGCCATTGAGAATAATTAGCCATAATATTATCAAGCAATTTTGTAGCATCTCCTAACGTAATTTCCATAAACGTGCCTCCCGCGGCCGAATCTAAGAGATTTCTAGAAGCAAAGTTCAAACCGGCATAAAATTTTTGTATGATCATCCATAAATTCAAACCATGAGTAGGGCAATTGCGAAGCATCAATTTCATTCTTTCCCAAGATTGGGCAACATGCTCATGATCAAGTTGTTTAAAATTCATAATATCGTTCCTAAGAGTGATGATCTTAGCGGGAGGAAAATACTTAGAGATAAAAGCATCTTTGCACTTGTTCCAAGAATCAATACTATTTTTGGGCAAAGACGAAAACCAAATTTTAGCACGATCTCTAAGTGAAAACGGAAATAACTTCAATTTGACAATATTGTTATCCGTATCTTTCTTCTTTTGCATATCACACAAATCAACATAATTGTTTAGATGAGTAGCGGCATCTTCACTAGGAAGGCCGGTGAATTGATCTTTCATAACAAGATTCAGCAAAGCAGCTTGATTTCACAAGACTCAACATCATTAAGAGGAGCAATCAGAGTACTAAGGAAATCATTATTATTGGTATTCGAGAAGTCACACAACTTGGTATTATCTTGTGCCATGGCAACAAGTAATCCAACACACAAGCAAACAGAAAAACAGCAAGCAAAAAAGAGAGGAGGAGATTGGGAAAGAGAGGGCGAATAAAACGGCAAGAGGTGAAGTCGGGGGAGAGGAAAATGAGAGGCAAATAATGTAAATGCGAGGGAGATGGGTTTGTGATGGGTACTTGGTATGTCTTGACTTGAGCGAAGACCTCCCCGGCAACGGCGCCAGAAATCCTTTTTGCTACGTCTTGAGCTTGCGTTGGTTTTCCTCGAAGAGGTGAGGGTGATGCAGCAAACTGTAGCGTAAGTATTTCCCTCAGTTTTGAGAACCAAGGTATCAATCCAGTAGGAGGCTCCTCAAAAGTCTCACGCACCTACACAAACAAACTGAGAACTGGCAACCAACGCAATAAAGGTGTTGTCAATCCCTTTACGGCCACTTACGAAAGTGAGATCTGTAGATAATAATATATTTTTGGTATTTTGTAATATAGATGCAAAAAGTAAAGATGCAAATAAAGATAGATTGAAAGCAAGTACGATAAGAGATAGACCCGGGACCATAGGTTTCACTAGAGGCTTCTCTCGAGATAGCATAAGTATTACGGTGGGTGAACAAATTACTGTCGAGCAATTGATAGATAAGCGCATAGTTATGAGATTATCTAGGCATGATCATGTATATAGGCATCACGTCCATAACAAGTAGACCGACTCCTGCCTGCATCTACTACTATTACTCCGCACATCGACCGACTCCTGCCTGCATCTAGAGTATTAAGTTCATAAGAACAGAGTAACGCCTTAAGCAAGATGACATGATGTAGAGGGATAAACACATGCAATATGATATAAACCCCATCTTGTTATCCTCGATGGCAACAATACAATACGTGTTGCAACCCTTTCTGTCACTGGGTAAGATCACCGCAAGATTGAACCCAAAGCTAAGCACTTCTCCCATGGCAAGAAAGATCAATCTAGTAGGCCAAACCAAACTGATAATTCGAAGAGACTTGCAAAGATAACTCAATCATACATAAAAGAATTCAGAGAAGATTCAAATATTATTCATAGATAAACTTGATCATAAACCCACGATTCATCGGATCTCGACAAACACACCGCAAAAAGAGATTACATCGAATAGATCTCCACAAGAGAGGGGGAGAACATTGTATTGAGATCCAAAAAGAGAGAAGAAGCCATCTAGCTAATAACTATGGACCCGTAGGTCTGTGGTAAACTACTCACAACTCATCGGAGAGGCTATGGTGTTGATGTAGAAGCCCTCCGTGGTCGATTCCCCCTCCAGCAGAGTGCCGGCGAAGGCTCCAAGATGGGATCTCACGGATACAAAAGGTTACAGCGGTGGAAATTGTGTTTCGTGGTGCTCGTGGATGTTTTCGGCGTCCGTAGGTATATATAGGAGGAAGAAGTACGTCGGTGGCCGCCCGAGGGGCCCACGAGATAGGGGGCGCGCCCTATAGGGGGGGTGCCCTCCTATCTCGTGGGGCCCTCGGAGCTTTCTTAACTTGCACTCCAGGCTCTCCGGATCAGATTTGTTCCAAAAATAACGCTCCTGAAGGTTTCATTCCGTTTGGACTTCATTTGATATTCCTTTTCTTCGAAATACTGAAATAGGCAAAAAAACAGCAATATGGGCTGGGCCTCCGGTTAGTAGGTTAGTCCCAAAAATGATATAAATATGTAGAATAAAGCCCATAAACATCCAAAAGGGGTAATATAATAGCATGGAACAATCAAAAATTATAGATACGTTGTAGACGTATCACAGCCCACTAAAACAGTGATAACTTTGGCATACGGACTCCAAATTCGATGATCTTGGGCTCATTTTGAAGCTATGGAAAAGCACAAGGTCCTCACATAGAGAACCACCCAATATCAACAAGAAAGAATGATGCAAGTAATGCAAAGGTTTGAGCTCTCTACATGCGACGTGATCAAGCTACTTGCCTGGGAGTCCCTCTTGATAGTACGGCTATCAAACCTACTATCCAGTCTCCCACCAGGCACTATGAGACCGGAAAAACTAGGAAAACCTAGCTAAGTTATACCTTTGCCTTTCATATTCAACTTGAGCTTGGTGATGACTTCAATGCTTGTCTCAAGTTGGAATCCCTTTCTTGTCCACAACCACTTGGTGAAGATGCTCGAATTGCTTCCTCATATTGCAATAAGGGAAGCCTTAACTTAAGCCCATCTTCACATGAGCATTATCATGATGTGGCTAAGCTTCAAAGCATATAACCTCCAGCTTCTCATCTTGCACTTGGACTCCTCGAACTCGATGACCATCACCACTTGATGTCATCCACACATAGGCTACTTGAGATCTTTCCTTTTGATGCAAGCCCGTGAGAAACACCTAACCCACACAGACATAACAAACACATAGCATGGGTTAGGTAACAAAGCACAATTCACAATTACTTAGCATACCACTAGATCACTTGATCCCACGTGGTACAATGTTTTTTCTTTGAGAGTTGACCATCTAGATATAATCTTCGAGCTTCATCCTGGCCAACCATCATCTTTACTCCAAGATCCATCTTGGTTTCTTGAAAGGCACAATGAACTCTTAATTTCCCTTCATTGCTTCAAGACAATATCATCAAAGACTCTTTCATGACCATATCAAGTTCCACTATGAATATCATCTTGGTCACCACTTGCCCCTCTAAAAACTCCATCACAATCTCTTGAGAGGCATAATGAATTCTTCACTCTAGTTGCTTGCTTCAAGACTTGATCAATTGAAACCCAACACGTGAGCTCACCATGATCTTGTCTTGAAATCATAACTTGGATTCTTCTCTTTGATTATTCTCTCAAGCCCTTGATCCTTAAAAGCCCAAATATGTCAGTCTTTGAGGTCCTCCAATGAACTCCACCATGAACATAATTAGATTACACATAGAAATCAATCTTGATGGATTCAATAGAAGTACTCGAAGACCAACTAGAAACCTCACTGGATATGGGATCTCGAGAGCCAACACCTAGGCCTCGTGATCACGGGGTATCCAGAGAGTTGACACTCGACCCCGTGCGCACGGTACAAGCCCGTGTGCATGGGGTATCCAGAGAAGGATACCATGAGGACTTCTTCATATGCTTTGATGGCAAACTTCCCAAAACAATCCAATGCACTTCAAGCATCACTATGGAACATATCTTCATATAAGATTCAATGCACTTGATGCTCCATAGGAATTGTCATTTAACTCCAAAGCATAGAGCAAATATATCTTCATACATATGGACTTCATCCTTGATTCCATCCAATATCCTTGAGGCACCATCTATGGACAAAACCTTCAAATATATCTCATAGAAAAACATCCATAGAGATTATCATTTAATTACCAAAACCACACTTAGGGGCTACATGCCCTTTCACCAGGCCACCACCGTCGCCCGCCCCGCGATAAAGAAGAGGAAGGAAGAGCGATTGGAGCTCACCCCGGCGGAGGTCGCGCGACTCGATATTGAATCGACCAAGAGGAGGGCCTGGCGGACTATTGCGGCGGAGAAGAAAGCCATTGACGACTACGCCATGCAACACAAGGCCGTTGTCAACCACAACGAGGCTATTGTTGCCAAGCCACGCAGGTAGCAACGACGCAGACACTCGTCATGCTATGGTTGTTCCAACCCGGGCTGGTCATTCTCTCCGCCGCCACCATGGCCGTGGCAAGCACAGGCTCGTCGGTCATTCACCATCCGCTGTGCCAGTCGACAAGCTCCTCCATAACACCGAAGATGGACAGTTTTCATGCGCCGCGACAACATGCTCAGACCCGGTTCTCCACGTCACCAAAGGGCAGTGTGATCGCGCCAGCCACTCCCGCCAACTTGGCCGTCATCGACCTCAACATCACGCCTGGATACAGTGGCGCTGGCCAGTCGTCCAACGGGATGCAAAGGAACCAGCACCGGTCGATTTCGATGGCCAACCTTCCCGGCGCCCGCAACCCGTTCGACGAAATGCCAATCCCGACGCCGGTGGCGGACGACCCCGACAATAGCGCGTTCATGGAGAACATCATCTTCTAGGGTCGTGGCGAGGCCTTCCATCCCACCGGCCAAGGCCAAGGCTTCGATCCCGATGAGACCCAAAGCCAAGATGTGTTGGGGAACGCAGTAGTTTCAAAAAAAATCCTACGATCACGCAAGATCTATCTAGGTGATGCATAGCAACGAGAGGGGAGAGTGTTGTCTACTTACCCTTATAGACCGAAAGCGGAAGTGTTATGACAACGCGGTTGATGTAGTCGTACGTCTTCACGATCCGACCGATCCTAGTACCGAAGATACGGCACCTCCGCGATCTGCACACGTTCAGCTCGGTGACGTCCCATGAACTCTAGATCCGGCTAAGGTCGAGGGAGAGTTTCGTCAGCACGACGGCATGGTGACGGTGATGATGAAGTTACCGGTGTAGGGCTTCGCCTAAGCACTACGATGATATGACCGAGGTGGAAATTTGTGGAGGGGGGCACCGCACACGGCTAAAAGATCAACTTGTGTATCTATGGGGTGCCCCTCCCCCTTATATAAAGGAGTGGAGAAGGGGAGGGTCGTCCCTCTATGGCGCGCCCAAGGGGGGGAGTCCTACTCCCAGTAGGAGTAGGTTTCCCCCTTTCCCTAGTTGGAGTAGGAGAAGAAGGAAGAGGGAGAGGGAGAGAAGGAAAGGGGGGCCATCCCCCTTCCCAATTCGGATTGGGCTTGAGGGGGGGTGCCCCCACCTTGGCCGCCTCCTTCTCTCTTCAACCATGCCCCATTAAGGCCCATTAACTCCCCGGGGGGTTCCGGTAACCTCCCGGTACTCCGAAAAAATGCCCGAACCACCCGGAACCTTTCCGGTGTCCAAACATAGCCTTCCAATATATCAATCTTTATGTCTCGACCATTTCGAGACTCCTAGTCATGTCCGTGATCACCTCCGGGACTCCGAACAACCTTCAGTACATCATATCACATAAACTCATAATGCCAATCGTCATCGAACGTTAAGCATGCGGACCCTACGGGTTCGAGAACTAAGTAGACATGACCCGGACACATCTTCGGTCAATAACCAATAGCGGAACCTGGATGCTCATATTGGTTCCTACATATTCTATGAAGATCTTTATCGGTCAAACCGCATAACAACATACTGTTGGGGAACGTAGCAGAAATTCAAAATTTTCCTACGTGTCACCAAGATCTATCTATGGAGAGACTAGCAACGAGGGGAAGGAGAGTGCATCTACATACCCTTGTAGATCGCTAAGCGGAAGCGTTCAAGTGAACGGGGTTGATGGAGTCGTACTCGTCGTGATTCAGATCACCGATGATCCTAGTGCCGAAAGGACGGCACCTCCGCGTTCAACACACGTACAGCTCGACGATGTCTCCCACGCCTTGATCCAGCAAGGAGAGAGGGAGAGGTTGAGGAAGACTCCATCCAGCAGCAGCACAACGGCGTGGTGGTGATGGAGGAGCGTGGCAATCCTGCAGGGCTTCGCCAAGCACCTACGGGAGAGGAGGAGGTGTCACGGGAGGGAGGGAGGCGCCAAGGGCTCAGGTATGGATGCCCTCCCTCCCCTCCACTATATATAGGGGCAGGGGAGAGGGGGGAGGCGCAGCCTTGCCCCTTCCTCCAAGGAAGGGGTGCGGCTAAGAGGGGGGAGGAGTCCATCCTCCCCAAGGCACCTCGGAGGTGCCTTCCCCCTTTAGGACTCTCCCCTTTTTCCTATATCTTGGCGCATGGGCCTCTAGGGGCTGGTGCCCTTGGCCCATGTAGGCCAAGGCGCACCCCCTACAGCCCATGTGGCCCCCCGGGGCAGGTGGCCCCACCCGGTGGGCCCCCGGGACCCTTCCGGTGGTCCCGGTACAATACCGATGACCCCGAAACTTGTCCCGATGGCCGAAACAGGACTTCCTATATATAAATCTTTACCTCCGGACCATTCCGGAACTCCTCGTGACGTCCGGGATCTCATCCGGGACTCCGAACAACATTCGGTAACCACATACAAACTTCCTTTATAACCCTAGCGTCATCGAACCTTAAGTGTGTAGACCCTACGGGTTCGGGAGACATGTAGTCATGACCGAGATGTTCTCCGGTCAATAACCAACAGCGGGATCTGGATACCCATGTTGGCTCCCACATGTTCCACGATGATCTCATCGGATGAACCACGATGTCAAGGACTCAATCAATCCCGTATACAATTCCCTTTGTCTAGCGGTATGGTACTTGCCCGAGATTCGATCGTCGGTATACCGATACCTTGTTCAATCTCGTTACCGGCAAGTCTCTTTACTCGTTCCGTAACACATCATCCCGTGATCAACCCCTTGGTCACATTGTGCACATTATGATGATGTCCTACCGAGTGGGCCCAGAGATACCTCTCCGTTTACACGGAGTGACAAAATCCCAATCTCGATTCGTGCCAACCCAACAGACACTTTCAGAGATACCCGTAGTGTACCTTTATAGCCACCCAGTTACGTTGTGACGTTTGGCACACCCAAAGCACTCCTACGGTATCCGGGAGTTGCACAATCTCATGGTCTAAGGAAATGATACTTGACATTAGAAAAGCTTTAGCATACGAACTACATGATCTTGTGCTAGGCTTAGGATTGGGTCTTGTCCATCACATCATTCTCCTAATGATGTGATCCCGTTATCAACGACATCCAATGTCCATGGTCAGGAAACCGTAACCATCTATTGATTAACGAGCTAGTCAACTAGAGGCTTACTAGGGACATGGTGTTGTCTATGTATCCACACATGTATCTGAGTTTCCTATCAATACAATTCTAGCATGGATAATAAACGATTATCATGAACAAGGAAATATAATAATAATCAATTTATTATTGCCTCTAGGGCATATTTCCAACAGTCTCCCACTTGCACTAGAGTCAATAATCTAGTTCACATCGATATGTGATTAACACTCAAGGTCACATCCCCATGTGACTAACACCCAAAGAGTTTACTAGAGTCAATAATCTAGTTCACATTTACCATGTGATTAACACTCGATGAGTTCTGGGTTTGATCATGTTATGCTTGTGAGAGAGGTTATAGTCAACGGGTCTGAACCTTTCAGATCCGTGTGTGCTTTACAAATCTCTATGTCATCTCCTAGATGCAGCTACCACGTTCTATTTGGAGCTATTCCAAATAACTGTTCTACTTGGAGCTATTCTAAATTGTTGCTCCATTATACGTATCCGGTATCTCTACTCAGAGCTATCCGGATAGGTGTTAAGCTTGCATCGACGTAACCCTTTACGACGAACTCTTTTACCACCTCCATAATTGAGAAAATTCCTTAGTCCACTAGTTACTAAGGATAACTTTGACCGCTGTCCTGTGATCCATTCTTGGATCACTCTTGTACCCCTTGACTGACTCATGGTAAAGCACACTTCAGGTGCGGTACACAGCATAGCATACTGTAGAGCCTATGTCTTAAGCATAGGGGACGACCTTCGTTCCTTTCTCTCTATTCTGCCATGGTCGAGCTTTAAGTCTTAACTTCATACCTTACAACTCAGGCAAGAACTCCTTCTTTGACTGATCCATCTTGAACACCTTCAAGATCACGTCAAGGCATGTGCTCATTTGAAAGTACTATTAAGCGTTTTGATCTATCCTTATAGATCTTGATGCTCAATGTTCAAGTAGCTTAATCCAGGTTTTCCATTGAAAACACTTTCCAAATAACCCTATATGCTTTCCAGAAATTCTACGTCATTTCTGATCATTAATATGTCAACAACATATACTCATCAGAAATTCTATAGTGCTCCCACTCACTTCTTTGGAAATACAAGTTTCTCATAAACTTTGTATACACCCAAAATCTTTGATCATCATCAAAGCATACATTCCAACTCCGAGATGCTCACTCCAGTCCTCAGAAGGATTGCTGGAGCTTTGCATACTTATTAGCATATTTCAGGATAGACAAAACCTTCCGGTTGTATCACATACAACCTTTCCTCAAGAATCGTCGAGGAAACAATGTTTTGACATCCTATCTGCAAGATTTCATAAATAATGCAGTAATTGCTAATATAATTCCAACAGACTCTTAGCATCGCTACGAGTGAGAAAGTCTCATCGTAGTCAACTCCTTGAACTTGTCGAAAAACATCTTAACGACAAGTCGAGCTTTCTCAATGGTGACACTTACCATCATTGTCTGTCTTCCTTTCAAAATCCATATGTACCTAACAGCCTTACGACCATCAAGTAGTTCTTCCAAAGTCTACACTTTGTTTTCATACATGGATCCTCTCTCGGGTTTTATGGCCTTGAGCCATTTATCGGAATCCGGGCCCACCATCGCTTCTCCATAGCTCGTAGGTTCATTGTTGTCTAGCAACATGACTTCCAAGACAGGATTACGTACCACTCTGAAGTAGTACGCATCCTTGTCATCCCACGAGGTTTGGTAGTGACTCGATCCGAAGTTTCATGATCACTATCATAAGCTTCCACTTCAATTGGTGTAGGTGCCACAGGAACAACTTCCTGTGCCCTGCTACACACTTGTTGAAGTGACGGTTCAATAACCTCATCAAGTCTCCACCATCCTCCCACTCAATTCTTTCGAGAGAAACTTTTCCTCGAGAAAGGACCCGATTCTAGAAACAATCCCTTATTGCTTTCGGATCTGAGACAGGAGGTATACCCAACTGTTTTGGGTGTCCTATGAAGATGCATTTATCCGCTTTGGGTTCGAGCTTATCAGCCTGAAACTTTTCACATAAGCGTCGCAGCCCCAAACTTTTAAGAAACGACAACTTAGGTTTCTCTAAACCATAATTCATACGGTGTCATCTCATCGGAATTACGTGGTGCCCTATTTAAAGTGAATGTGGTTGTCTCTAATGCCTAACCCATAAACTATCGTGGTAATTCGATAAGAGACATCATGGTATGCATCATATCCAATAGGGTGCAACTATGATGTTCGGACACACCATCACACTATGGTGTTCCAGGCTGTATTAATTGTGAAACAATTTCCACAATGTCTTAATTCTGTGCCAAACTCGTGATTCAGATATTCATCTCTATGATCATATCATAGATCTTTTATCCTCTTGTCACGACGATCTTTCAACTTCACACTGAAATTACTTGAACCTTTCAATAATTCAGACTCGTGATTCATCAAGTAAATATACTCAACATCTACTCGAATCATCTGTGAAGTAAGAACATAACGATATTCACTGCATGCCTCAGCACTCATTGGACTGCACACATCAAAATGTGTTACTTCCAACAAGTTGCTATCTTGTTCCATCTTACTGAAAACGAGGCTTTTCAGTCATCTTGCCCATGTGGTATGATTTGCATGTCCCAAGTGATTCAAAATCAAGTGAGTCAAAACGGTCCATTTGCATGGAGTTTCTTCATGCATATACACCAATAGACATGGTTCGCATGTCTCAAACTTTTCAAAAACGAGTGAGCCCAAAGATCCATCAATATGGAGCTTCTTCATGCGTTTTATACCGATATGACTTACGTGGCAGTGCCACAAGTAGGTGGTACTATCATTACTATCTTTTGGCATGAACATGTGTATCACTACGATCGAGATTTAATAAACCATTCATTTTAGGTGTAAGACCATTGAAGGTATTATTCAAATAAACAGAGTAACCATTATTCTCCTTAAATGAATAACCGTATTGCGATAGACGTAATCCAATCATGTCTATGCTCAACGCAAACACCAAATAACAATTATTTAGGTTTAACACCAATCTCTTTGGTAGAGGGAGCGTGCGATGCTTGATCATATCAAGCTTGGAAAAACTTCCAACACATATCGTCAGCTCACCTTTAGCTAGTCTCCGTTTATTCCGTAGCCTTTTGTTTCGAGTTACTAACACTTAGCAACCGAACCGGTATCTAATACCCTGGTGCTACTAGGAGTACTAGCAAAGTACACATTAACACAATGTATATCCAATATACTTCTATCGACCTTGCCAGCCTTCTTATCTACCAAGTATCTAGGGTAATTCTGCTCTAGTGGTTGTTCCCCTTATTACAGAAGCACTTAGTCTCGGGTTTGGGTTTTACCTTGGGTTTCTTCACTAGAGCAGCAGCTGATTTGCCGTTTCATGAAGTATCCCTTCTTGCCCTTGCCCTTCTTGAAACTAGTGGTTTCACCAACCATCAACAATTGATGCTCCTTCTTGATTTCTACTTTCGCGGTGTCAAACATCGCGAATACCTCAAGGATCATCATATCTATCCCTGATATGTTATAGTTCATCACGAAGCTCTAACAGCTTGGTGGCAATGACTTTGGAGAACCATCACTGTCTTATCTGGAAGATCAACTCCCACTCGATTCAAATGATTGTTGTACTCAGACAATCTGAGCACAAGCTCAACAATTGAGCTTTTCTCCTTAGTTTGCAGGTTAAGAAAGTCATCGGAGGTCTTATACCTCTTGACATGGGCACGAGCCTGAAATCCCAATTTCAGCCCTCAAAACATCTCATATGTTTCGCGATGTTTCAAAAACGTCTTTGGTGCCTCAACTCTAAACCGTTTAACTGAACTATCACGTAGTTATCAAAACGTGTATGTCAGATGTTCGCAACAACCACAGACAACGTTCGAGGTTCAGCACACTGAGCGGTGCATTAAGGACATAAGCCTTCTATGAAGCAATGAGGACAATCCTCAGTTTACGGACCTAGTCCGCATAATTGCTACTATCAACTTTCAACTAATTTTTCTCTAGGAACATATCTAAACAGTAGAACTATAGCGTGAGCTACGACATAATTTGCAAAAACCTTTTGACTATGTTCAGGATAATTAAGTTCATCTTATGAACTCCCACTCAGATAGACATCCCTCTAGTCATCTAAGTGATTACATGATCCGAGTCAAACTAGGCCGTGTCCGATCATCACGTGAGACGGACTAGTCATCATCGGTGAACATCTTCATGTTGATCGTATCTTCTATACGACTCATGTTCGACCTTTCGGTCTCCGTGTTCCGAGGCCATGTCTGTACATGCTAGGCTCGTCAAGTTAACCCTAAGTGTTTCGCGTGTGTAAATCTGTCTTACACCCGTTGTATGTGAACGTTAGAATCTAACACCCGATCATCACGTGGTGCTTCGAAACACGAACTGTCGCAACGGTGCACAGTTAGGGGAGAACACTTCTTGAAATTGTTGTAAGGGATCATCTTATTTACTACCGTCGTTCTAAGCAAATAAGATGTATAAACATGATAAACATCACATGCAATCAAATAGTGACATGATATGGCCATCATCACTTTGCTCCTTTTGATCTCCATCTTCGGGGCTCCATGATCATCATCGTCACCGGCATGACACCATGATCTCCATCATCATGATCTCCATCATCGTGTCTTCATGAAGTTGCCTCGCCAACTATTACTTCTACTACTATGGCTAACGGTTAGCAATAAAGTAAAGTAATTACATGACGTTTAAGTTGACACGCAGGTCACAAATAAATAAAGACAACTCCTATGGCTCCTGCCGGTTGTCATACTCATCGACATGCAAGTCGTGATTCCTATTACAAGAACATGATCAATCTCATACATCACATATATCATTCATCACATCCTTTTTGGCCATATCACATCACATAGCATACCCTGCAAAAACAAGTTAGACGTCCTCTAATTGTTGTTTGCATGTTTTACGTGGCTGCTATGGGTTTCTAGCAAGAACGTTTCTTACCTACGCATGAACCACAACGTGATATGCCAATTGCTATTTACCCTTCATAAGGACCCTTTTCATCGAATCCGATCCGACTAAAGTGGGAGAGACAGACACCCGCCAGCCACCTTATGCAACTAGTGCATGTTTGTCGGTGGAACCGGTCTCACGTAAGCGTACGTGTAAGGTTGGTCCGGGCCGCTTCATCCCACGATGCCGCCGAATCAAGATAAGACTAGTAACGGCAAGCATATTGAACAATATCGACGCCCACAACTACTTTGTGTTCTACTCGTGCAAAGAATCTACGCAATAGACCTAGCTCATGATGCCACTGTTGGGGAACGTAGCAGAAATTCAAAATTTTCCTACGTGTCACCAAGATCTATCTATGGAGAGACTAGCAACGAGGGGAAGGAG
This sequence comes from Triticum aestivum, assembly GCF_018294505.1. Classification (NCBI taxonomy): domain Eukaryota; kingdom Viridiplantae; phylum Streptophyta; class Magnoliopsida; order Poales; family Poaceae; genus Triticum; species Triticum aestivum. The sequence continues at coordinate 210,205,207 of NC_057813.1, read as the reverse complement.
AGTGCATCTACATACCCTTGTAGATCGCTAAGCGGAAGCGTTCAAGTGAACGGGGTTGATGGAGTCGTACTCGTCGTGATTCAGATCACCGATGATCCTAGTGCCGAACGGACGGCACCTCCGCGTTCAACACACGTACAGCTCGACGATGTCTCCCACGCCTTGATCCAGCAAGGAGAGAGGGAGAGGTTGAGGAAGACTCCATCCAGCAGCAGCACAACGGCGTGGTGGTGATGGAGGAGCGTGGCAATCCTGCAGGGCTTCGCCAAGCACCTACGGGAGAGGAGGAGGTGTCACGGGAGGGAGGGAGGCGCCAAGGGCTCAGGTATGGATGCCCTCCCTCCCCTCCACTATATATAGGGGCAGGGGAGAGGGGGGAGGCGCAGCCTTGCCCCTTCCTCCAAGGAAGGGGTGCGGCTAAGAGGGGGGAGGAGTCCATCCTCCCCAAGGCACCTCGGAGGTGCCTTCCCCCTTTAGGACTCTCCCCTTTTTCCTATATCTTGGCGCATGGGCCTCTAGGGGCTGGTGCCCTTGGCCCATGTAGGCCAAGGCGCACCCCCTACAGCCCATGTGGCCCCCCGGGGCAGGTGGCCCCACCCGGTGGGCCCCCGGGACCCTTCCGGTGGTCCCGGTACAATACCGATGACCCCGAAACTTGTCCCGATGGCCGAAACAGGACTTCCTATATATAAATCTTTACCTCCGGACCATTCCGGAACTCCTCGTGACGTCCGGGATCTCATCCGGGACTCCGAACAACATTCGGTAACCACATACAAACTTCCTTTATAACCCTAGCGTCATCGAACCTTAAGTGTGTAGACCCTACGGGTTCGGGAGACATGTAGTCATGACCGAGATGTTCTCCGGTCAATAACCAACAGCGGGATCTGGATACCCATGTTGGCTCCCACATGTTCCACGATGATCTCATCGGATGAACCACGATGTCAAGGACTCAATCAATCCCGTATACAATTCCCTTTGTCTAGCGGTATGGTACTTGCCCGAGATTCGATCGTCGGTATACCGATACCTTGTTCAATCTCGTTACCGGCAAGTCTCTTTACTCGTTCCGTAACACATCATCCCGTGATCAACCCCTTGGTCACATTGTGCACATTATGATGATGTCCTACCGAGTGGGCCCAGAGATACCTCTCCGTTTACACGGAGTGACAAAATCCCAATCTCGATTCGTGCCAACCCAACAGACACTTTCAGAGATACCCGTAGTGTACCTTTATAGCCACCCAGTTACGTTGTGACGTTTGGCACACCCAAAGCACTCCTACGGTATCCGGGAGTTGCACAATCTCATGGTCTAAGGAAATGATACTTGACATTAGAAAAGCTTTAGCATACGAACTACATGATCTTGTGCTAGGCTTAGGATTGGGTCTTGTCCATCACATCATTCTCCTAATGATGTGATCCCGTTATCAACGACATCCAATGTCCATGGTCAGGAAACCGTAACCATCTATTGATTAACGAGCTAGTCAACTAGAGGCTTACTAGGGACATGGTGTTGTCTATGTATCCACACATGTATCTGAGTTTCCTATCAATACAATTCTAGCATGGATAATAAACGATTATCATGAACAAGGAAATATAATAATAATCAATTTATTATTGCCTCTAGGGCATATTTCCAACACAGACGTTGTTCCCTTTGTCATTGGTATGTTATTTGCTCGAGATTCGATCGTCGGTATTATCATACCTAGTTCAATCTCGTTACCGGCAAGTCTCTTTACTCGTTCTGTAATACTTCATCCTGCAACTAACTCATTAGTTACAATGCTTGCAAGGCTTATAGTGATGAGTATTACCGAGAGGGCTCAGAGATACCTCTCCGAAACACGGAGTGACAAATCCTAATCTCGATCTATGCCAACCCAACAAACACCTTCGGAGACACTTGTAGAGCACCTTTATAATCACCCATTTACATTGTGACGTTTGGTATCACACAAAGTGTTCCTCCGGTATTCGGGAGTTGCATAATCTCATAGTCCGAGGAACTTGTATAAGTCATGAAGAAAGCAGTAGCAATGAAACTAACACGGCCATAATGCTAAGCTAGCGGATGGGTCATGTCCATCACATCATTCTCCTAATGATGTGATCCCGTTCATCAAATGACAACTCATGCCTATGGTTAGGAAACCTAACCATCTTTGATTAACGAGCTAGTCAAGTAGAGGCATACTAGGGACTATATGTTTTGTCTATGTATTCACACATGTACTAAGTTTCCGGTTAATACAATTCTAGCATGAATAATAAACATTTATCATGAATTAAGGAAATAAATAATAACTTTACTATTGCATCTAGGGCATATTTCCTTCAGTCTCCCACTTACACTAGAGTCAATAATCTACATAGTAATGATTCTAACACCGAAGGAGCTTTGGTGCTGATCATGTTTTGCTCGTGGAAGAGGCTTAGTCAATGGGTCTACAACATTCAAATTCGTGTGTATCTTGCAAATCTCCATGTCCCCTTCCGACACTTGATGACAGATAGAATTGAAGCATCTCTTGATGTGCTTGGTTCTCTTGTGAAATCTGGATTCCTTTGCCAAGGCAATTGCACCAGTATTGTCACAAAAGATTTTCATTGGACCCGATGGACTAGGTATGACACCTAGATCGGATATGAACTCCTTCATCCATACTCCTTCATTTGCTACTTACGAAGCAGCAATGTACTCTGCTTCACACGAAATCCGCTTCACACGAAGCAGCAATGTACTCCGCTTCACACGATGCTCTGCTTGGAACTGCACCAACTGATGCTCCTCCATTCAATAAAAGTATGTATCCGGTTTGTGACTTAGAGTCATCTAGATCAGTGTCAAAGCTTGCATCACGTAACCGTTTACGATGAGCTCTTTTTCATCTCCATAAATGAGAAACATATCCTTAGTCCTTTTCAGGTATTTTAGGATGTTCTTGACCGCTATCCAGTGCTCCACTCCGGGATTACTTTGGTACCTCCCTCCTATGCTTATAGCAAGGCATATATCAGGTCTGGTACACAACATTGCATACATGATAGAACCTATGGCTGAAGCATAGGGAATGACTTTCATTTTCTCTCTATCTTCTGCAGTGGTCGGGCATTGAGTCTGACTCAACTTCACACCTTGTAACAGAGGCAAGAACCCTTTCTTTGACTGATCCATTTTGAACTTCTTCAAAACTTTATCAAGGTATGTGCTTTGTGAAAGTCCAATTAAGTGTCATGATCTATCTCTATAGATCTTGATGCCCAATATTTAAGCAGCTTCTCCGAGGTCTTTCATAGAAAAACTCTTCTTCAGGTATCCCTTTATGATATCCAGAAATTCTATATCATTTCCAATCAATAATATGTCATCCACATATAATATCAAAAATGCTACAGAGCTCCCACTCACTTTCTTGTAAATACAGGCTTCTCCAAAAGTCTGTACAAAACCATATGCTTTGATCACACTACCAAAGCGTTTATTCCAACTCCGAGAGGCTTGCACCAGTACATAAATGGATCGCTGGAGCTTGCACACTTTGTTAGCACCCTTTGGATCAAAAAACCTTTTGGTTGCATCATATACAACTCTTCTTCCAGAAACCATTCAGGAATGCAGTTTTGACATCCATTTGCCAAATTTCATAATCATAAAATGCAGCAATTGCTAACATGATTCGGACAGACTTAAGCATCGCTACAGGTGAGAAAGTCTCATCATAGTCAACTCCTTGAACTTGTCAAAAACCTTTCGCAACAAGTTGAGCTTTGTAAACAGTAACATTACCATCTGCGTCGGTCTTCTTCTTAAAGATCCATTTATTTTCTATGGCTTGCCGACCATTGGGAAAGTCCACCAAAGTCCACACTTTGTTCTCATACATTGTAACGCCCCGGATCCGATGAGCCAGATGTCAGCCAGTTATTCGCCGTCGTTGCCATGTCATTTGCTTGCGTGTTGCATTTTATCATCTCATCATGTGCATTTCATTTTTGCATATGTGTTCATCTCACACATCCGAGCATTTTCCACGTTGTCCGTTTTGCAATCCGGTGCTCCTATGCCCTCCGACGTTCCCTTTTTGTCTCCTGTTGTGAGTGGGTGTTAAACGTTCTCAGAATGGCCCGAGGTTTGCCAAGTGGCCTTGGTATAACACCGGTAGACCGCCTGTCAAGTTTCGTGCCATTTGGAGGTCGTTTGGTACTCCAACGGTTAACCGGGTAACCATAAAGCCCCTCTTTCTATGCAGCCCAATACCCCTTCCAAAGTGTCCCAAAACCCATCTAACTCCCCTCCATGCTCTCGGTCGTTCGATCACGATCGTGTGGGCGAAAACCACACCTCATTTGGACTCTCCTAGCTCCCTCTACCTATAAAACTAGACCTCCCCCGAAATTCGCGGTCTATTCCCCCCGAAACCCTAGCCTAGCCTCTCCCCGCGCCGCCGGACGCGTCCGACTGGGGCTGGACATGTCCGCTCCGCCGCCCTCCGCCAATCGGCGTCCGCCACGTGGCCACCCCGGCCACCCGCGCGCCGCCGCCGACCCGCAGGCCCAGCGCCGGCCCCCGTGGCCCGTCGCCCGGCCCGCGCTCCCGCGTCCGAGCCCCGCCGCCGCCCGCCTCCCGCGCCGGCGAGCCGTCCCGCTGGCCGCCCGGACCTCGCCGACCCCGCCGTCGAACGTCCTCCCTCCGGCGCACCTCCGTCGCCTCGGCGCCGCCGCGGACCTCCCCGCAGCTCCGCCTGCGCCCTCGCCGCCTCCCGCCGGCCACCGGAGCTCGGCCGCCCTGCGCCTCCTCCTTCGAGCGCCGCCGCCCTCACCCGGCCGGAGACGAGCTCCGCCGCCCGCCCGCGCCCGCGTCGGTCGCCCCCACCTTCACCGGCGCTAGATCCGGTGAGGGGCCGGCCGGATCTGGCCCCCTGTGCTTCGGCGAGCTCCCCTTCGACGCCGACCGCCATTCCCCGCAAATCTGGCGATGTCCCCGCCGAGATCCGCCGCCTCCCTCGGCCGTTGACTTTTACTCCGCGAGGTCGAAATATTTCCAAGTCCCTGAATTCAGTAATTTTCATGGCATGTTCGACGCATCATATCTCTGCATCCGTAGCTCCGTTTTGTGCGTGTAATATGTCAAATTGTTCGCCTCGAAGAGTACATCATTTAATTACATTGCATCATATTCATTTGAGGTCATCTAGATGCCTGAATCATCGTTGCAAGAGTGCTTCATGTTGTTTTCTGTTGTCTGTTTACAGAACGAGCTCTTTTGTCATTTTTGCCATGATTGATGTGTGCATCCTATGAGGTTGATGTCTACATGTGTTTTGAACTATGCCATGCCATATTTACAGGTGTGCTTGCCATGTATTTTTGTGATCAATGTGGTGACTAGCACAAGCATGCAAACTAGGCTTCGTGTTAATGCTGATTTTAGTCCCTGTTCTGCTGTAATTTTGATGCCATGTAAACATGTTGTTACAGAGAGATCCATGCATAATTTGAGATACTTCAGTAAGGGTGTTTTGAAAACATGGTTTTTTTCTACCCATTCATGCTCTTGGTTGCAATTATGGAGTAGTCTAGCATGTCATTTTCGTGCTCTACTTTTGCTTCAAACTGTTTCCTGGCAGATTGTTTACATGTTATTCAATTTTGCCGAGGTTGTTGTAGTTGATCCGGGTATGCTATGATGTTGTTTCTTGCCATGTATAGCTTCTATGACATGTCTTCTTGATGGATGTATGCTTAGTTTATCATGAAATGCTCTGTAGTGAGTGCATCGAGCTCACGAAGGTGCCTTCATAATTATGTCAATGCCATGCTTTGTTTGCTGAATCTGTTAACGAAACTTGCCATGTTTACGTGGGTGCCATCATATTTTCTGATCCTTTTTGACTTATGGTAAGTAAGGGACTTTTGATCTATGAAATCAGTAGATTAATGCCATGCCTTTGTTTGCCATGATAAGTTCCTGTAACATGTTGTTTGATAGCTCTAAACATTGCGTCGTGCTGTTATTTTCTGCAAAGTCTGAAATTGTTAAAACTTGCAATCTTACCATGTGTGTTTGAGTATGTTCTAGTGATTTCTAGATATAGCTCAGTGTTCATGTTTTGTTGTGCTTTACCTGTACATCATGCCTATGCCTTTTTTTTCATGTTGGGATGATGTAGCATATTGTTTTGATGCTTGCAATATGCCTAGTCGCTGTTTTGGACAGCTTGCCCTTTAAACTTGCTTCATGTGTGTGTGTTGAACCGTTGCTCCGTTTTGAGTGTGCTCTATATGAAACTTGCTTGATTTTGCATGTAGTTTCATATTATAATGTTGCATCCTTGTTTTGAGGTGTTTGTTTGATGTTTGTATGCATTTTGCAACAATGCCATGTTTATCTTGTTTTGCTCATGTCTTCTAGGCCGTAGCTCCGAACTAAATGAACTTTATATGTAACTTGACTAGAATCCCGTGTAGATCATCTTTGTGCATCTTAACTTGCTGTTTAACAACTTGAATATAATGTTTATTCAGATCTGGACTAATTTCGAAATATGCATATGAGGACTTACCGGAATTGTTATATGTTGTTCCCGGCCTCATTTAAACTTGCCTTGATGTGTTGCTCTCGTTTGCATCATCTCTTGCCATGAGTAGCTTCATGTAGCCGTGTCATGCATCATGCTCGTTGTGCATCATGTCATGTTCATGTGTGGTGTGTTCACTATGTTGTGTGCTCCTTCTCGATAGTTCCTGTTTTGTTGCGATCGTGAGGATTCGTTTGTCTACGCTTGGTTCGGCTTCATCCGTTCGTGTTCTTCATGGACTCGTTCTTATTAATTGCGGGATTTCAGGCAAGATGACCGCTACCCTGGATCTCATTACTATCATTGCTATGCTAGTTGCTTCGTTCTATCGCTATGCTGCATTACCTATCTTTTGCTCATCAAGCCATCCCAAATTGCCATGAACCCCTAACCTTTGACACCTGTCCTATGCAAACCCTTGTTTGGCTATGTTACCGCTTTTGCTCAGCCCCTCATATAGCGTTGCTAGTTGCAGGTGAAGTTCAAGATTGCTCTATGGTGGACAGGATTATGTTGGGATATCACAATATCTCTTATATTATTAATGCATCTATATACTTGGTAAAGGGTGGAAGACTCGGCCTTTTGCCTGGTGTTTTGTTCCACTCTTGCCGCCCTAGTTTCCATCATACCGGTGTTATGTTCCCGGATTTTTGCGTTCCTTACGCGGTCGGGTGATTTATGGGACCCCCTTGACAGTTTGCTTTGAATAAAACTCCTCCAGCAAGGCCCAACCTTGGTTTTACTATTTGCCTCACCTAGCCTTTTTTTCCCTTGGGTTTCCAGAGCCCGAGAGTCATCTTTATTTACCCCCCCCCCCCCCCCGGGCCAATGCTCGTCGTGAGTGTTGGTCCAACCTGTCAACCGTCGGTGGCCACCAGGGGCAACTCTGGGCTGGCCTACCGGAAGTTTGGACAACCCGGTGTGCCCTGAGAACGAGATATGTGCAGCTCCTATCGGGATTTGTCGGCACATCCGGGCGGCTTTGCTGGTCTTGTTTTACCATTGTCGAAATGTCTTGTAAACCGGGATTCCGAGTCTGATCGGGTCTTCCTGGGAGAAGGTCTATTCCTTCGTTGATTGCAAGAACTTGTCATGGGCTAAGTTGGGACACCCCTGCAGGGTATAATCTTTCGAAAGCCGTGCCTGCGGTTATAGGCAGATGGGAATTTGTTAATGTCCGGTTGTAGATAACTTGATACCAGATCCGAATTAAAACGCATCAACCGCGTGTGTAGCCGTGATGGTCTCTTTTCGGCGGAGTCCGGGAAGTGAACACGGTTTCTGTGTTATGTTTGACATAAGTAGAAGTTCAGGATCACTTCTTGATCATTACTAGTTCACGACCGTTCTGCTTGCTCTCTTCTCGCTCTTATTTGCGTATGTTAGCCACCATATATGCTTAGTCACTGCTGCAGCCTCACCACTTTACCCCTTCCTTTCCCTTTAAGCTTTGCTAGTCTTGATACCCATGGTAATGGGATTGCTGAGTCCTCGTGACTCACAGATTACTACAACAACAGTTGCAGGTACAGGTTGTGCAATGATCTTGACGCGAGAGCGATGTTTGCTTGTTTTGGAGTTCTTCTTCTGCTTCTTTTTCGATCAGGGGATAGGTTCCAGGTCGGCAGCCTGGGCTAGCAGGGTGGATGTCGTTTGAGTTTCTGTTTATGTTTCATCCGTAGCTGGATGATGCTCTGATGTATTGTGATGTTGTATTCGTGTGGCATTGTATGCCTTATGTATGTATCCCCATCTATTATGTAATGTTGATGCAATGATATCCACCTTGCAAAAGCGTTTCAATATGCGGGTCTACCCTTGGTGGGACCTTCGAGTTCCTTTTGTATAGGGTCGCATATTGGGCGTGACATACATGGATCCCATCTCAGATTTCATGGCTTCAAGCCATTTCGCGGAATCTGGGCTCATCATCGCTTCCTCATAGTTCGTAGGTTCATCATGGTCTAGTAACATGACTTCCAGAATAGGATTACCGTGCCACTCTGGTGCAGATCTTACTTTGGAAGACCTACGAGGTTCGGTAGTAACTTGATCTGAAGCTTCATGATCATCATCATCAGCTTCCTCACTAATTGGTGTAGGAATCACAGGAACTAATTTCTGTGATGAACTACTTACCAATAAGGGAGAAGGTACAATTACCTCATCAAGTTCTACTTTCCTCCGACTCACTTCTTTTGAGAGAAACTCCTTCTCTAGAAAGGATCCATTCTTAGCAACAAAGATTTTTCCTTCGGATCTGTGATAGAAGGTGTACCCAATAGTTTCCTTTGGGTATCCTATGATGATGCACTTCTCCTATTTGGGTTCGAGCATATCAGGTTGAAGCTTTTTCACATAAGCATCGCAGCCCCAAACTTTAAGAAACGACAACTTTGGTTTCTTGCCAAACCACAGTTCATAAGGCGTCGTCTCAATGTTGATGGTGCCCTATTTAAAGTGAATGCAGCCGTCTCTAAAGCATAACCCCAAAACGATAGCGGTAAATCAGTAAGAGACATCATAGATTGCACCATATCTAATAAAGTACGATTACGACGTTTAGACACACCATTTAGCTGTGGTGTTCCAGGTGGCGTTAATTGTTAAACTATCCCATGTTGTTTCAAATGAAGACCAAACTTGTAACTCAAATATTCTCCACCACGGTCGGATCGTAGAAACTTTATTTTCTTGTTATGATGATTTTCCACTTCACTCTGAAATTCTTTGAACTTCTCAAATGTTTCAGCCTTATGCCTCAGTAAGTAGATATAACCATATCTGCTCAAATCATCTGTGAAGGTAAGAAAATAACGATGCCCACCACGAGCCTCAATACTCATTGGACCGCATACATTGGTATGTATCATTTCCAACAAGTTAGTAGCTTGTTCCATTGTTCCGGAGAACGGAGTTTTAGTCATCTTGCCCATAAGGCACGGTTCGCAAGCACCAAGTGATTCATAATCAAGTGATTCCAAAAGTCCGTCGGCATGGAGTTTCTTCATGCGCTTTACACTGATATGACCCAAACGGCAGTGCCACAAATAAGTTGCACTATCATTATTAAACTTGCATCTTTTGGCTTCAATACTATGAATATGTGTATCATCACTATCGAGATTCAACAAAAATAGACCACTCAATAAGGATGCATGACCATCAAAAATATTACTCATATAAATAGAACAACCATTATTCTTTGATTTAAATGAATAACCGTCTCGCATTAAACAAGATCTAGATATAATGTTCATGCTCAACGCTGGCACCAAATAGCAATTATTCAGGTCTAAAACTAATCCCAAAGGTAGATGTAGAGGTACCGTGCCGACCACGATCACATCAACTTTGGAACCATTTCCCACGCGCATCGTCACCTCGTCCTTAGCCAATCTTCGCTTAATCCGTAGCTCCTGTTTTGAGATGCAAATATGAGCAACAGAGCCAGTATCAAATACCCAGGCGCTACTGTGAGCATTAGTTAAGTACACATCAATAACATGTATATCAAATATACCTTTCACTTTGCCATCCTTCTTATCTGCCAAATACTTGGGGCTGTTCCGCTTCCAGTGACCAGTCCCTTTGCAGTAGAAGCACTCAGTTTCAGACTTAGGTCTAGACTTGGGTTTCTTCTCTTGAGCAACAACCTTTTTGTTGTTCTTCTTGAAGTTCCCCTTCTTCCCTTTGCCCTTTTTCTTGAAATTAGTGGTCTTGTTGACCACCAACACTTGATGCTCCTTTTTGATTTCTACCTCCGCAGCCTTTAGCATTGCGAAGAGCTTGGGAATAGTCTTGTTCATCCCTTGCATATTATAGTTCATCACGAAGCCTTTATAGCTTGGTGGCTATAATTGAAGAACTCTGTCAATGACACTATCATCAGAAAAGATTAACTCCCAGTTGAGTCAAGTGGTTATGGTACCCAGATATTCTGAGTATGTGTTCACTGACAGAACTATTCTCCTCCATTTTGCAGCTGTAGAACTTGTTGGAGACTTCATATCTCTCAACTCGGGCATTTGCTTAAAATATTAACTTAAACTCTTCGAACATCTCATATTCTCCATGACGTTCAAAACGTCTTTAAAGTCCAGATTCTAAGTCGTAAAGCATGGCACACTAAACTATCGAGTAGTCATCAACACGCGTCTGCCAGGCATTCACAATGTCTGCAGTTGCGGGCGCGGGTGGTACACCTAATGGTGCTTCCAGGACGTAATTCTTCTATGCAGCAATGAGGATAATCCTCAAGTTACGGACCTAGTCCGTGTAGTTGCTGCCATCACTTTCAACTTAGCTTTCTCTAGGAATGCATTAAAACTCAAAGGAATGGTAGCACGGGCCATTGATCTACAACAACATAGACATGCAAAATACTATCAGGTACTAAGTTCATGATAAATTAAAGTTCAATTAATCATATTACTTAAGAACTCCCACTTAGTTAGACATCCCTCTAATCATCTAAGTGATCACGTGATCCAAATCAACTAAACACTACAAAGAAAAGACACATCCCTGACATTTTGGGCCGAACGAAAAAAAATTATGTCATACATATGACACTTCTATGACGATAATTGTGACAAAACCCGGTATCATCATAGATGTGGTGGGCTCCTACTTCTATGAAAAAAAATCATGATAGAAAATGGGCTTTTCGTCCTAGGCGGGTCGGGGACGTAGCTGCATGACATTCTTTGGGCCGTCCATGACGGAAAAACCCATGGTAGAAGCGAGGGCGAGGAAAATTTCTGGGAGTTCCCGGTTAAGGTGGGTGGTCGGGGGCCGAGCGATGCGCGTTTCTCTCGTACACATATGTGCATGTGTGTGAGGCATTGGCACTAACTGAACCCAAGCGAGGCATTGGGCTCTAACTGAACCCGAGCGATTGCACTGCAGGCTACGCGTTACTGAACCCGAGCGATCGATCGATGGTTGTTAACTGAACCCGATCGAGCGATTCCTTCGCTACTGCTGCTAACTGAAGCCGATCGATGCTACCTCTCTGGATGAATAGTGAGTTTTGCGCGGGGGGGAGGATGAACAGTGAGTGGTGGGGGTGGATGAACAGGACCCCGTGGCGTTGCCTCGATGGAGCCGGTTGGGGCTGGATGAACAGGACCCCGTGGAGGGCTGGATGAATAGGATGACCCCGTGGAGGGCTGGATGAACAGTAGACTGTGGAGGGGTGCCCGTGGAGGGGTGGTTGAACAGTAGCCGGTGGAGCAGCGCGCGGTGGAGGCTGGATGATTAGGAGCCTGTGGAGGCTGGAGGAGGTCGACGGTAGCCCGTGGAGGCTAGAGGAGGTCGACGGTGGAGATGAACAGTATCCCATGGAGTCCTGTATTGCGGTATGCCAAACCCCTCCCGATGAATAGGACCCCCGTTTTGACCGTACCGCTCCAACACAAGTCTGTTTCGTCCGTTTTGTGGTACGCCACACCCCTCCCGATCAACCGGACCCTCATTTCGACCGTAGCATTCCAACACAAGTCTGTTTCGTCCATTTTGCGGTACGCCACACCCCTCTCGATCAACGGGACCCCCGTTTCGACCGTAGGAGGTTCATTTCCTCCGTTTTGCGGTACGCCAGACCCCTCCCGATGAACAGGATCCCGTTTCGAACGTGGCCGGTCGAACACAAGGCCGTTTCCTCCATTCTGCCGTCCGCCAGGCCTCGTTTCCATCGCCTATTCCGTCCAAGCCCTCCTGATGAACACGATGATGCATTCCGTTCTGACCCAGCCGGTTGGCTCCCCATGAACACGACGACGACGATGTTTCTCCGTTCCGACCCAGCCATGTACACGAGCCCTGGCTGTACGTATGCGCGAGTAGGCGTTCGAGACCCCGCCCTTATGTACACAGACGTGGTCGTATTTTCTTTTTTGCACACTGGCTGTTGTACGTACGTGTACTTGCTATGTGCGCACCTCTACTACGACATGTGCACGCCTCTACTACGACATGTGCGCGCCTCTACATCCACCAGTATATATGTACGTACACGTTCACGACCAGAATGGCAACGCTACGTACGCTTCAACCAGGTGGGTCCCGACTGTCAGGCACTTCCTTGTGTGCGAAGATGTAGTTGGTGGGTCGCAGCAGTCAGGGGGGTGAATCATTTTTTTTCGGACACACTTCCTTGCGTCCGAAGATGTAGCTGGTGGGTGCCAGCAGTCAGGGGGGAATGTTTTTTTCGCGAAATACAGTGGCCCGTCCTGTGGGTCCCTGCTGTCACGTGGAGGTATCATTATTTTCCGCATAATAGGGAGGCACTTCCTTGCTGCGGCCGTGGACCCAGCTGTCAGCCTCTCCATGTACAGTCCACGTCCGATGGAAGTCGTTCCTTGAACACGTTGACCACGCTGCGCCGAGAGCACCAGGGCGGTGGACGACGGCGAGGCCTAGGAAGGGGACGACACGGAGCCGGGGAAGACATGGCAGTGGATGCCCATGCGGAGAGGAGTACGAGGGTCCACTGGTCCTGCTGCGGTGTGAGGCTGCCGTCGCCGCAGAATAATAGGGGGTGTGGGTGAGTAGAGGGATGGCCTGGCCAGCGGTGGGAGTAGTAGGAGGCGGTGAGGCCTCCGCGGCATCACAGCCGGCCACGGGAGGCAGGAGCATGCGGCACGACCGGTGCTGCTTTGGGCGGCTGGAGCAAGAAGACCAGAGGTTGAAGAAGCACTACGGTCGTTGGATGGACATCGTACGGTCACTGGAGCTATAATCATTCATATTGACTAAAGTTGACAAAGGCCCCCGTCCGAGTTAACTTAGTAGGCCCACAAGTCACCCTCCCACCATGGTGGGTCCCAGCTAGCAGGGGAGTATTCATTTTTTGTGCATAATAAGGAGGCACTTCTGGTGGGTCTGAGCTGACAGCGGGGGGAACATTTTTTCGCGAAATACAGTGGTCCGTTCGGTGGGTCCCAGCAGTTAGGGGAAAACGTTTTTTCGCGAAATATGGTGGCCCATCCGGTGGGTCCCAGCAGTCAGGGGGAAACGTTTTTTTCGTGAAATACTGGTGACCGGTCCGGTGGGTCCCTGCTATCAGGTGGAGGAATAATTATTTTCCGCGTAATAAGGAGGCACTTCCTTGCGGCTCTCGTGGACCCAGCTGTCAGCCTCTCCACGTATAGTACTCTTCCGATGGAATTCAGTCGTTGACCACATTGACCATGCCGCGCCGAGAGCACCACGGCGGTGGACGACGGCGAGGCCTAGGAAGGGGACGACGCGGAGCCGGGGAAGACGCGGCAGTGGATGGCCACGCGGAGAGGAGTACGAGTGTTCACTGGTTCGGCTATGCTGCCATCACCGCAGAATAACAGGGGGTGTGAGTGAGTGGAGTGGAGGGAGCCAGCGGTGGGAGTAGTATGGGGCAGTGAGGCCTCCGCGGCAGCACAGCCGGCCATGGGAGGCAGGAGAAGGCGGCACGACCGGCGCTGCTTTGGGCGGCTGGAGCAAGAATACCATAGGTTGAAGAAGCACTATGGCCGTTGGATGGACATCGTACGGTTAGCCGAGCTAGAATCATGCATATTGACTAACTTGACAAAGCCCTTCGTCCCCGTCAACTTAGAAGGCCCACTATATTGGGTCCCAGCTAGCAAGGGGAGTATTCATTTTTTGGTGCGTAATAAGGAGGCACTTTCTTGCGTGCGAAGATATAGCTGGTGGGTCCGAGCTATCAGTGGCGGTAACGTTTTTTCGCGAAATACAGAGGCCCTTTCGGTGGGTCCCAGATGTCAGGTGGAGGAATCATTATTTTGCGCGTAATAAGGAGGCATTTCCTTGCGTGCGGCCATGGACCCACCTGTCAGCCTCTCCACGTACAGTCCACTTTAGATGCATGTCGGTCGTTGACCACGTTGACCATGCCACGCCGAGAGCACCAGGGCGGTGGATGATGGCGAGTCCTAGGAAGGGAATGACACAGAGCCAGGGAAGACTCGGCAGTTGTTTCCCATGCGGAGGGGAGTACGACTGTACGAGGGTTTACTGGTTCGTCTGCCATCGCTGGAGAATAACAGCAGGTGTGGGACTGTGAGTGAGTAGAGGGATGGCTAGGCGAGCGATGGGAGTACGGTGGGGCAGTGAGGCCTGCGTGACAGCACAGCCGACCGCGGGGAGGAGGGAGCAGGCAATCCCACCGGCGCTTGTTTGAGTGGCTGGAGCAGGAAGAGCAGAGATTGAAGAAGCACGACGGCCGTTGGATGGAAATCCAACAGTCACAGCTTGTGCGTCAACCTTTTTTTTAGGAAAGCCTCAAATCTGTGGAAAACAACATACAGCCCATCTGCCATTATTTCTAATAATTTACAGCCCATTTTCTAATTCTTAAGGTTTTTTTGGAGCCCATATTCTTTTGTTAGCATTACATCCCATATTGTGGCCACGGTTAAAAAATTATACGAAATTTTGCATATTTCGGTGCGGTCCGAACTGTTTTTAATCCCAAAATTTTGAGTCACATTCAAAATGATTTTAAAAATAAATGTATATCAATATAAAATCCAACAAATTATCCATGCATAAAAATAAATGCAATTTAAAATATCGAAATGAAAAAAAGATATTTGAAACTAATTGTCGGTTTGATGTGTTTTAAAAATGTACAGCCCATTTCTCATTACTGATATGCCATTTTCTCAGCCAGCCGAATGAAGCTCTCCTCGTCTTGAAAGATTTGCAGCCCAACAGGCCTGATAAAGCGACTTACTTGACAAATCACAAAAAAACTAGGCTAGCCATTTTCAGAAAGAAAAAAAACTACTGGGCTGGTCTCTGGTAAACATAAAAGAAAAGGCTGTCTAGACACGCTAGCGTGTCCCGCACAACCCAGTTGACACCCTGCTTCCATCTCAAAAAAAAATTAGACTCCAATTATGGCGATTCATAAAGTTGCCACTGCAATTTCCAAACTTTGAAAAATGCCACTGCAATTTTTGCAAACTTTGAAAAAACGCCACTGCAGGTTGTAAACTTTGAAAAACGCCACTCCAGACTTCGAAAAATGCCACTAGAAATGGCATGAAATGGCATTTTTCAAAGTTTGGAAATTGCAGTGGCATTTCTCGGATACACCAGATTTGGAGTGGCATTGATCAAATTAACCCAAAACAAAAATAACTGGGCGAGCTGCTGGGTCACTGGTGTCAGCCGCTCATTGTGCAATTCTCTCGTTTATTGACTACGTTGACAATGGCATGGGACCCAAATGTCAGAAATCCACTAGGAGGAGCCATTTTTTATTGGCTTGAAATAAGGAGGCACTTGCTTGCGTACTGCTAGGACCTTGGCGGGTCCCTGCTATCATCCTCTCCACGTACAATCATCTCCTAATTGTGTACGCGTCAACTTGGTAGGCCCACAAGTCAGCCTCTAAACCCGTGGAGGACAAATACAACCCATTTAAAAAAATAACAGAGCATTCCATATGTTCAAATGGAAATTTTAACATTCAGAGCAAAGTAACAGGTCTGATCCACATATAGAGAATTGAACTTCCACGTTGACAACCATCATAGCCAAGTTAACTATCTACTCCCACTAATACTCCAGTAGCGTACAAGTACTAACTTACTCTTAGCTAACTAGACGATGTCGGCTGCCATCTGTGGTACACGCTAAACGTCGGCACCGGCGTCCTGCGCCTCGCCTCAGACTTGCAAGAGGTGCGATAGGGCACGTTGCTCGCGCGCATTGGCCCTTTCCATGCCAGCGTGGTCCACTGAAGCTTCGGCTTCCAAGCGGGACACCCACTTGACGAGCTGGTAGTAAAAATCGGCGTCGCGAACGCGTGTGTTCCCGACAGCCTCCAAGGCTATTTGCCGGGCGCCGGCCTCCATGTAGTCGGCCCAGTTGCGGGCGCTCTGCTCGCGACTCAGAGCGTCGGTGCGCTGCTACTCCATATCCCGCTGGCGGCGCAAATCGACGATACGCTGCTCCTCCGCCAGGTAGTCGTGCTCCAACAACTCCTGCTCCTCCGCCAGGTGGTCGTGCTCCAACAACTCCTCGATCTCTGCATTGCCATCTAAAGATAGATAGAATGCCTCCTCCCTCCGTCTGCCTTCCGGTGAAAAACTGAACACTAGTTCCGGCGATAACCGCCTCCGGCGTCGCCTACTGCGGACGGGCGGGGGCATGGCGGACGTGGCGAGCAACGTCGGGCCGGTGGGGGCTTATGAGTACATGGTGAGTTGGGTCACGGTGCCACCGGAGAAGGCCGGGAAACAGTACTTATAGGCGAAAGGTAGCGCGACGGTCATTGGAATTCAATGCATAATGGCTTAGCGCGCCAGCTTGCCATGGAAAACTAGAGAAACTGACATTATGACTGTGCCGTACCGTCCCGTCTGGGTCGCACACCGGCATGGTGGTCAAACGAGTGCACTCGAATCATCTCCTCCTTGTCAATAATGATTCCACGAATTTAAAAAAGGCGCAACAATTAAAGCGCATCTTTTTCGCATCAGTTAGCTTCCTTAATTACGGAGGGCTGCATGCAGGCACTCAGAATCGCTCGCAGCCAGTACGCGGAGCAGCATGCAATGAGTCACAGCCGAGGGCACGCATGCAGCCACTTAAATCGCTGGAATTAATTAGGCTTAAACTTCTACATGCCGTTAAATATTGCCATGCCTTGGTCTTGCTGCTTTGCTCACGGGAATAATAAACCCGGACGGAGGGAGTACCTTGGTTGGTGAGAGGTTTGAATTAAGCCCTGCAAACCGGAAAGGAGGTACTAGTACGTGTGTGATCCGCTATTTATTCGTGTAGGATCGAGTAGGTCGTTTCTTGAATTGAGCCCTGCAAACCGGAAAGGAGGTAGTACGTGTGTGATCCGCTATTTATCGGTGTAGGATCGAGTAGGTAGGATAGTGTAGCTTGTCAGTTTCTTTAGAGGTAGGCATTTTTATTCAAAAAACTGCCACTTTGTATCTTGCGTCGCAAATAAAACTGCTAGGAGCGCATTAGTAGGCTAGCTAGTGATCGATCAGTAACTTGTAAACACTGAGCGAACAGAAATAAGTAACTGTTAATGCATCTCAAGGATTCACAGATCATATTCAAATATGTAGCTCCAAAAGAAAAGATCAGCCACTTCAGATCTTGCGTCACAACTAAAACTAACTAGTACGATTCCCATACATAAGATCAACATGTTAATGCATCTCAATGATTCACAGATCATATACAAATATGTAGCTCCAAAAGCAAAGATTTACAAAAAACATTTGTTCTTCCTACTAACATGGATGCTTCTCTTGGCCAACATTCAGTACAAACCGAAAGACAAATTTTTTTGTGAAGTCTACAATTCCTCTTGCAAACGTAAGTGGTTTCACCAACAGCTGGAACCATGAGAATGAACCACACATGATGGAGGAACATCCACTGCAATATGATTTGGTCTTCTCTCGATCACACTGCGAGACTATTTTCGGAATACAAACTTTAACTTAGGAAAAATGATGCCCATTGTATAATCAGACCAAAGCAATGAAGCACCTAGTGTTGGCCAATAAATAGTACAGTACTACTTTTCTGCAGTCCATGAAGTGACTATCCAATCTTTCTGTGTGTATTTTCAAATGGCACTGCATGCAGTGACTATACTATTCTCTTGTGCAGTTCAACCAAAATTGCGGACACTTTGTTTGTTTGCCAAATAGCAATGGGCAGACATCTCTGTCTGCACAAATATCAAGCAGCTAGTAAACATATACCACACCATGTATTTTTGGTTTAAACAAGCCTCTTCCGCTTAGCATCTGTCATTTTCTGCACTGGACAATCTAATACATTTATGTTTTGCCCTGGACAATTTCATACTGAATTGATTTGCTGGTTCAGAGCAGAAATATAGCGCCTATTCTTCATCAGACCAAGGATATCCATGTTCGCAATGATGGAAGAGGTGAAATCAATACAACCGAAATTAAGCATCCAATCATTGAATCCTGTCCTGCACCTGCAATGTAGGTCCACCCTGCCAATAAATTCACATGCAAACCACTAGTATTACTATCTAATCACAGTACAAAAAGAGTAGCAAGATAGTAGCAAACCATGTACCTTCGTAATGAACAGCTCATAGTGCCACCAATTGGATATAAAGGTTTGGAAAAAACATGCTCCTAATGTTGAACCAGTTGGACCTTTTGTGCAGTTCCACTAAAATCGAGCATCCCTATTTGCATAGATATTGAAAGTGTGATTACTATAAAAAGGCACTAGTTGAAGCATAGACTCACAAATATAAGCATTCCAATTTCTTAATGGGAAAAGGTAGCAAGACTGTTTCTAACCACCTGTTTGAAGGAATAAATAAAGCAACAGCGGCTGATGTCAGGAAGGCATACATAGTTTTTCTGAAAAATTGAGCCATTCCTGACCTTTCCTCTTCTTTTAAGCATATTTTGTGTAGTTCAACTAAAATAAAATGCCATCACCGCCTTGACAATTTAGTGACACTATACAAAAGGAAATGACTTAACATTACATCATGATGTCAGGTATGTAGTCGACATGCATTAGAGACAAACATACAGACCTCCTCCGATAACATAATGAACATTAATTTTAACAAAGGTGTGACTAGCTTTACCGGGATAATTTGAGTGAACTCTACACCCTTTGTTCCTTAATATAGGACGTTTTCGTGATTCAGTTTGAAGTACCCAAACGTCTAGTATTTAGAAAAACAGGCAGTAGTTTTCTTGAGCACATATCTGGGAAAGCTTGCCACACTTTATTTATGTCCATACGCTAATGCAACACCATTCGAATACTACAAATATACATTAATCCAGTGGCTAGTGCAACCGTAGAGTAGTTAGTTTATTACAGGGTACAGTACAGTGGTTTTACTGAACAGATTTCAATAAACTCTAGCACTCGAAGATTTCTATAAGAATTAACAATACAAAATGTAAAGGTAACAAGTTTTAGCATTTGTATACTAGCTATGCATGAGCATTAAACCAAATACAAAACTCTGAAGGTAACTAGCATTATTAACTAATGACAGTATAAAAAATTGCAAACCATGTACCTCCAAGGTAAATATCATTTCAAACTCGGGGGGACCTTAAAAATTGCTATCCCAATCTTGATAATCGATCAAACATAAAAACTTGATCGAACGAATCAAGAGAACGGCCGGACGAGGAGGTGCCCACTCTTGACCTTTCCTCTTGTCTTCATAACTTTTTGTGCAGTTTAACCAAAATAAAATGACATCAGCGCCTTGGCATTTTGGTGACACTATACAAAAAAATTAACTTATCTCATGAAAGTGAGGTATGTAATCTATAAGCATTAACAGTGCAAAAGTCTGAAGGTAGTAAAAAGTTTCATCGTTGGTATACTGGCTGTGCGACAACATTACAATGCCTTAGCTGAAAAATCTTTAATACATCCACAATTAACAGCTAACCTTGAAATAATCCAGTGACATTAAATGGCATTGTTAAATTTATCGGTGGCATTAGACTGAGAGCGAAATTAGTTAAATGTGGCATCACTTTAGCAGTAGCATTGCTTGACTTGACTGCTGGCATTATACTAACAGCAAAAAAAGTGACAATAAGAGCATGGGAGGCCCATTCGGACAGTGGGCGCACCAGTATGATGTACCTCCACGGACGCAGAGTGGTGAGGGAGGTATGGTTGCCCAGAGCAACAAATATCCAGGCAGCATATGTGGATTACGTCCCATTTTTGTTCTCTTTAGCCACCTTTTTCCTATGTGAGGACAACAAACTGATCGACATGGTCATTCTCTATTGTGTTGTCATGCCTTTCTACCCTTCTTCAACCAAGAGACACGAGACTCGTTCCTTAGCTACTGATTTTCCCCTTTTCAACCTAGATGCGGGTTCGATGCCTACGCTCTTGGACAGTACAGTCTCCCTTCCTTTCCTTATTCAACCTAGACATGGATTAGTCTGCATGAAGTAGGGTTTCCTTTAATAGTGCAAATTATGGTTTTCGTCTGCGTGGCCAGCAGAGCAGAGGATAGCAAATTGGGAAGACGGTGGAGTGGAAAAATATCCACATGCAACGACGTGGTAGATGGGGCAATAGAACAAGGGTATGGTTTGAAAAGAGGTAGCATACCTAAGGGTCGGCGGGAAGTGGCTTTGCTCGTGGTCGTCGTCCTCTATACACACTACGGCAGTGAGCTTGGGGATGGAGGCCATTGATGAGGATACAGACCTGGGGTAGGGTCATAGGCCTGACCTATACGTCCTACCCAAGGTCACTACCTTAGAAGATAAGAAGTCCAAGAGGCAGCAAGAGACCCCCAGTCGAAGATGCCGAGTGCAATCCACTCGACAATCATGTCACTCGGGAGTCCTCCTACCTATTGTCACTCGACCATCCAAAGAATCACTCGACCTACCAAAGACCAGGAGTCACTCAGCATTACAACGGGCAGGCGTTCACTACGTAGTCTTTAAGGTCATTAACAGCACTTAAGGTTGGCGTTACCAGTAACGCCCTCACTTTATGTACATTAAGTCCCTTGTAATGGAGGGTGATGGGGGTCCTGGCGTATTCTATATAAGCCACCCCCTCCTCTGGAACAAGGGTTGGCACCCCCTATAACATCACACATATAATCCAATCGACCGCCTCTGGGCACAGAGACATAGGGCTGTTACTTCCACCGAGAAGGGCCTGAACTCGTAAACCTCGTATGTACACCTTCACCATAGCTGAGATCTTCCCTCTCCATACCTACCCCCCTTTCTACTGTTAGCCTTAGAACCACGACAGTT
Source organism: Triticum aestivum (assembly GCF_018294505.1). NCBI lineage: Eukaryota > Viridiplantae > Streptophyta > Magnoliopsida > Poales > Poaceae > Triticum > Triticum aestivum. The sequence continues at coordinate 210,183,792 of NC_057813.1, read as the reverse complement.
AGCGCCCACCATGGGGCAGGTGTCTTAGCAACTTGTTGGTGAAGTTGCAAGTTTTTTGGATCCTCATCATCATGGTTTCCGGCGGCGGATTGGCTGAGGGCCGCGAGATCCGTCTCGGCGCGCTCGTTTTCGTCACCGATGACTCCGCGTGGCTTCAAGAAGCTCCCCTTGACATTGAGGCGCTCCCCGTCCGAGGGGCGACGCACTTTCGCACGTGCGTTCGCGGCGTCCTTCTCCGGCAGCCGTCGACTCAGTATCGGTCGGCTCCGATGGTGTCTTCCCTCCCCGCTGTTCGCCGCCGCAAGAGATCCGGTCGATCGCGGCTTTAGTGGTGGGTGAAACACGTGGTGGCTCGGCATTCGGCCACCCATCAAGTTGCGGCAATCAAGCCCGACGAAAATCTCCACTACATGTTCGATCTGTTGACTGGCTCCACGGAGACCGCACCCGAGTGCGATAGCAGCGACCCTACGGTTGAAGTCTTGATGGTCGATGGACCGAGTGGTCCGCCTGGCTTCCATCGCGAAGACGGCGAAGATGGTGGCGATGATCCGTCGCGCGTCCATGAGGAATACCATCCCGAACACCTTTTTCGCAGCAGAGGGAAGAACTTCATCGTTGTAACATGGATGCACTCCACACTCCCATCGTTGGAGAAACCCCCGAGGCTCGGGCCTTGGAAGAGGTGCACCTGGCTAATTTGGCTGAGCGCACTCGACTGGAGAACCTTCAGCGTGCTCTCAACGAGCGTGCTCGGGAGCGGGTCCCTGAGTCCAGTCGACGGCAGCTTTTCCGACCTCCGCCTAAGGTATACCGAACTCCGATTCAGAACCTCACAGCTGCGGCTCGAATAGCAGAGTCGATCCAACCTTCCCAGTCGGAGGCTGGCAGAGGGTTGATGCAGATTTGGGCCTTGCTCCAAGAAGCAGGTGAGCAGAACACAACAGTGTCTCAGTCGCGGAATAGGATTCACAGCAGATCCGTAGTAGCGGATATAGTTCAGTCGGCCCACGGCCCAAGATCGCCCCTGCGGCATGAAGGTCGTGCAAAGTATGATCATCGCATCAACCGCGACAATCGTCGTCGAGTGCCCACGCCTCCTCCGAGGAGTGCATCATATGTGCCTCGGCAGAACGATGATAGACGCCGTCACAGTGGCGAGCACAGAGCACCAGTCGACCTAAGAGAGCCAGGCTTCGATGCAAGATCCATCCTCGTTCAAGGCCTAGTTGACCGAAACAGAGCGCATAGAGAAGACCCTGGCAGAGATCGTCCAAGTGGCAACAGAGTGCATGTTTCCGGTCCAGAGTGTTTTAGTAGAGCCATCAGGGCGGCAGTGATTCCTCCCAACTTCAGGTTGGCGACTGGAGTCAGTAAGTTCACTGGATAATCCAAGCCTGAAACTTGGCTTGAGGATTACCAAGTGGCTGTGCAGATTGGCGGTGGAAACGATGAAGTAGCAATGAAACATCTTCCTCTGATGTTGGAAGGGTCGGCCCGAGCGTGGTTGACTCAGTTAGCTCCAGGCAATATATACAGTTGGGAAGAGCTGGCTCGAGTGTTCGTCAGAACTTTTGAGGGCACTTGTAAGTGACCAGCAGGATTGACTGAGTTGCAGCATTGTCTGTAGAAGCCGAGTGAGACTTTGAGAGATTTCATTCAGAGGTGGACCACTTTGCATCACACCGTTGCAAATGTTTCAGAGCATCAAGCAGTGTGTGCCTTCAAGGAAGGCGTCAAATACCGAGAGTTGGTCCTGAAGTTCGGTCGGACTGGAGATATGACTATGACTCGGATGATGGAAATAGCCACCCGGTACGCTAACAGAGAAGAAGAGGATCGACTCCGTAGCGGAAAGAGTAAGCCAGTCGGACAAGAGGCCGGTGGAGGTAATTCCAGTTCGGAAACAAAAGCGTACGGCCGAGCTCGCAGCGCCTGGTGAGATTGCATCAGTGGCTCAAGGGAAGTTTAAGGGAAAACCTAAAGGACCCTGGCCCCCTAAGAAGGTAAAGGATCAAGCAGGGAATGATGTGTTGGATTTGCCATGTCACATCCACACGAAGAAGGACGAAGAGGGTAATCTGATCTACCCTAAGCATACCACTCGACAATGTCGACTCCTGATCCAGCAGTTCCGAGAAAAACAGCCCGGTGAGAAGGAGAAAGAGTCGGACAAAGATGAGGATGAAGAGGAAGATGACGGTTATCCCAAAGTCAATTCCACCCTCATGATTTTTGCTGATGTTGAGAGCAAGAGTCGGTTGAAAGTTGTCAATAGAGAAGTGAATATGGTCGCTCCGGCGACTTCGACCACATACCTAAAATGGTCTTAGACAGGCATCACATTCGACCAGTCTGACCATCCTGCTTGTGTAGCCACCCCCGGGAGGCAAGCATTGGTGGTCGACCCCGTGGTCGGAGGCACTAGGCTGACTAAAGTGCTGATGGACGGTGGTAGCGGTCTGAATATCCTTTATGCTGAAACCTTGAAGGGGATGGGCATTCCGATGTCCAAACTTAGCGAGAGTAATATGAATTTCCATGGTGTTATCCCTAGAAAGAAAGCCAAATCACTTGGCCAGATCGCACTTGACGTGGTTTTTGGTGATTCCAAGCATTACCGTAAGGAAAAGTTGACATTTGAAGTCATCGATTTCCAGAGTGCTTATCATGCCATTGTGGGTAGGCCTGCCTACGCATGTTTTATGGCTCGACCATGTTACGTGTACCTCAAGTTGAAGATGCCTGGCCCCAAAGGTGTGATCACAGTTACTGCCAATCGGCAGAAAGCAGAGGAATGCTTCCAGAAAGGTTTCAAAATTGCCGATGCGCAGATGGCAGCAGTTGAACTCCAAGAGTATCAGAAGAATGCAGATCCGAGTGATTTGCTCTGAGCCAAGAAGCCTACCACGGATTCTGCATTTCAGTCGTCTGGTGAAACGAAGCCGATTCATATTCACCCGACCGATCCCAATGCCACGCCGACTCATATATCAACGACACTCGATAGCAAATAGGAAGAAGCGCTCATCCAGTTCCTCCGTGAGAACTGGGACATCTTTGTATGGAAACCCTCTGACATGCCGGGTGTACCCAGAGGACTGGCTGAGCACCGTTTGCGTGTCGACCCCAAGGTAAAACCCGTCAAAGAGCATCTTCAGCGGTCCGCCGTGCAGAAGAGGAAAGCGATTGGCGAGGAAGTGGCTCGGCTGCTAGCAGCAGAGTTCATCCGTGAGATCTACCAATCCGAGTGGCTTGCCAATGTAGTCATGGTCCCTAAGAAGGATGATTCACTTCGTATGTGCATTGATTTCAAGCATATCAATCGGTCCTGCCTGAAAGATCACTTCCCTCTCCCCCGCATTGATCAGATTGTTGACTCGACTGCGGGTTGTGAGCGCTTGTCTTTTTTAGATGCATATTCCAGGTATCATCAGATCCGACTATATGGTCTAGATGAAATAAAAACAACCTTCATCACCCCCATTCGGGTGCTTTTGCTATGTCACCATGCCATTTGGTCTTAAAAATGCTGGAGCCACATTCATGAGAATGATTCAGAAGTGCCTGCTCACTCAAATTAGTTGGAATGTGGAAGCATACATGGATGACATTGTGGTCAAGTCTCGCAAAGGTTCCAACCTATTGACTGACCTCATAGAAACCTTTGCCAACCTAAGAAGGTATGATATCAAGCTTAATCCGTCAAAGTGCACATTCGGAGTTCTAGGAGGAAAGTTACTCGGTTTTCTCGTTTCCGAACGAGGGATCGACGCCAATCCAGAAAAAGTTGATACCATCCTCCGAATGAAACGCCCTGTGCGGGTGCATGACGTTCATAAGCTGACTGGTTGTTTGGCCGCCTTGAGTCGATTCATTTCTCGTGTCGGTGAAAAGGCCTTGCCTCTTTACCGACTGATGAAGAAATCTGATAAGTTCGAGTGGACTGAGGAAGCTGATGCAGCGTTTGCAGAGCTCAAAACCCTGCTTTCCACCCAGCCGGTGCTCGCTGCGCCAATCAGCAAAGAGCCTTTACTGCTTTACATTGCAGCCACTGGACAAGTTGTCAGTATAGTACTCACGGTCGAGCAAGTAGAGGAAGGAAAAGCTTACAAGGTTCAGCGCCTAGTTTATTATCTCTCTAAAGTTTTGACTCCATCCAAGCAACGATATCCACATTATCAGAAGCTTGTCTATGGAATATACATGACCATGAAGAAGGTTGCACATTATTTCTCTGATCACTCCATTACAGTCGTCAGCGAGCACCACTATCTGAAATTCTGAATAACAGAGATGCAACTGGTCGAGTGGCAAAATGGGCGATTGAACTCCTTCCATTGGATATCAAGTTTGAGGCAAAGAAAGCTATCAAGTCCCAAGCAATCGCAGATTTCCTTATCGAGTGGATTGAGCAGCAATTGCCGACTCAAGTCCACTCAGAGGATTGGACTATGTTCTTTGATGGCTCCAAGATGTTGAATGGTTCAGGTGCTGGGGTAGTATTGGTATCCCCCCGTGGAGACAAGCTTAGCTATGTTCTCCGGATTCATTTTGATTCCTCCAATAATGAAGCTGAATATGAAGCACTTTTATACGGGTTGCATATGGCCATTTCACTCGGCGTCCGTCGCCTTATGGTCTACGGCGACTCAGATTTGGTGGTTAATCAAGTGATGAAGGAATGGGATGTCAGGAGCCCGGCCATGACTGGTTATCGCAATGCAGTAAGAAAGCAGGAAAAGAAGTTTGAAGGATTCAAGCTTCACCATATACCCTTATTGAAAAATCAAGCTGCAGATGAGTTGGCAAAGATAGGTTCAAAGAGAGAGGCCATTCCCCGCAATGTGTTTTTGGGACATATTCATTCACCTTCAGTTCAGGAAGATCCTTTCACTGAAGAGTCACCACAGCCCAAGAGCGCCACAGATCCGACTGAAGTTGAAATCCCAGCCGTGGTCGACTTAGTCATGGAGGTTTTGGTCATCACTCCCGACTGGACGGTGTCATACATTGCATACATTCTTAGGAAAGAACTTCCAGAGGATGAAGAAGAGCCTCGACAGATCGTCCGACGATCTAAAGCCTTTACCATGATAAAAGGTCAGTTGTTCAGAGAAAGTGTAACTGGAGTCTACCAAAAATGCATGACGCCAGAAGAAGGCCGAATGATCCTCAATGATATTCACTCGGGGACCTGTGTTCACCATGCGTCCTCTCGGACCATCAGGGCCAAAGCATACAGATCCAGCTTTTACTGGCCACATGCCAATGAGATGGCAAAAGAAATAGTCGACAAGTGTGAAGGCTGTCAGTTTTACTCCAACATGTCCCATAAACCTGCATCAGCTCTGAAGACTATTCCACTCGTCTGGCCTTTTGTTGTCTGGGGATTGGACATGGTTGGACCTCTGAGGACTGGCAGGAGTGGATTTACCCATGTGCTGGTGGCAGTCGACAAGTTTACCAAATGGATTGAAGCCAAGCCCATTAAAAACCTTAAAGCCAGCACAACTGTGAGTTTCATCAGGGAATTGATATTCAGATGTGGTGTTCTACACAGCATCATCACGGATAACGGATCGAACTTCGGCTCTGATGAATTTAGAGCCTTTTGTGCTTCCCAGGGCACGAGGGCCGATTACGCTTCGGTCGCTCATCCTGAGTCGAATGGGCAGGCTGAGCGAGCAAATGGGTTGATTCTCAAAGGACTGAAACCCCGGTTGATGTGTGACCTCAAGCATGCAGCAGGGGCTTGGGTCGATGAACTCCCATCAGTACTTCGGGGATTGAGGACAACTCCTAATCGGTCGACTCGACGGACTCCATTCTTCTTAGTCTACGGAGCCGAAGCCATACTCCCGAGTGATTTTCTCCACAACACTCCCCGAGTCAAACTCTTCTCAGAAGAGGAAGCAGAACAGGCTCGGCAAGATGCAGTCGATCTCCTGGAAGAGGAAAGAGAGATGGCCTTGATCCGGTCGACCATTTATCAGCAAGACCTGCGTCGATTCCATGCCAGAAACATAAGGGGTCGGGCATTTTAGGAAGGAGACCTGGTTCTTCGAGTGGACCAGCAGAAACCACACAAGCTCGCTCCTGCTTGGGAAGGCCCTTTCGTGGTCACCAACGTGCTCCACAATGGAGCATATCGTCTTTTCAACATCGAGCACCATAAAGATGAGCCACGCGCTTGGAATGTGGAACTGCTCCGCCCTTTTTACTCTTAAAGTATTTAGACTATTGAGATGTAATAAGAAGTACCTTTTAGTTTGATTATCAAAAGACATGATTTTACAGTCTTCCGAATGATTGTTGTTCATTTTTTACATGTTCTAAAATCCCCTAGTGGGTGCCTTAGCTGCGAAACCGTTTCGCCTAAGTTGAAGAGAAAATCCTACCGAGTGGTGAGTCTGCCTCTCAGTCGGAGGTTTAGCTGTGAATCCGTTTCACCTAAGTGATAAAAAATCCTACCAAGTGGTGAGTCTGCCTCGCACTCGGGGGCTTAGCTGCGAATCCGTTTCGCCTAAGTGATAAAAAAATCCTACCGAGTGGTGAGTCTGCCTCGCACTCGGGGGCTTAGCTGCAGTCCAGTACTCGCCTAAGTGATAAAAAATCCTACCGAGTGGTGAGCAATCCTCCCACTCGGGGGCTTAGCTGCAGTCCAGTACTCGCCTAAGTTTGTAAAATCCTACCGAGTGGTGAGCAATCCTCCCGCTCAGGGGCTTAGCTGCAGTCCCGTACTCGCCTAAGTTTGTAAAATCCTAACGAGTGGTGAGCAATCCTCCCACTCGGGGGCTTAGCTGCAGTCCAGTACTCGCCTAAGTTTGTAAAATCCTACCGAGTGGTGAGCAATCCTCCCACTCGGAGGCTTAGCTGTAGTCCAGTACTCGCCTAAGTGATAAAAAATCCTACCGAGTGGTGAGCAATCCTCCCACTCGGGGGCTTAGTTGCAGTCCAGTACTTGCCTAAGTTTGTAAAATCCTACCGAGTGGTGAGCAATCCTCCCACTCGGGGGCTTAGCTGCAGTCCAGTACTCGCCTAAGTTTTAAAAATCCTCCCGAGTGAAAATTGATCTTCTCGCTCGGGAACTTAGCAAAGTGCGGGTCGACCATGACCCCCACTCCAGAGGTGCACCATCAAGAAGAAGGACGAGATTGAGTGTGTCGCCAAGACGAGCCACTTTCAGGAACGTCAAGACCATTGCTGAATGCCTCGTTGATGAGCTGACCAATCCCGCCGAGTGGTCCGGGTCGACCACGACCCCAACCCCCCGGGGGGCTGCACAGTCAAGAAGAAGGACGAGATTGTGTGCACTGTCAAAGGCCCATCCAATGGCTGGCACCAAGGCAAACTGCTGACAGGAACGTCAAGACCATTGCTGAGTGCCTTGCTGATGAGCTGATCAATGCTGCTCAAGGCTCGTCCAACTGGTCGACTGTTGATTCTTCTTCAGAAGCTGCATCGAACGAACAGAAACCAATCCGAGAGAAGAACGAGTTTCACTCGAAGATAAACGCAACATATTCAAAGATGAATCCAAAAGTTCCTAACCGCAGATTAAAGTACTCGGGCGTCAGGCCCGAAGGAGTTTTTAACGATTACAAAATCACTCGGCATCCTGAGGCAAATAAAGATGAAGCATAATATTTTTCAGTCACTCGGTGGGAGAAGGACTGGTTGGATCGCAGAAGTTGTCGAGGTCGATGCTGTCGGCAATATGAGTGGCTGCCTCGAGGAAGGTGTCCATGAAGGACTGGAAGGAGTGCTTCTTAGTATTCGCTACCTTGAGGGCCACCGGCTTGTCTTCTTTAGCCTCCTTGCAGTGCACTCGAACCAATGACAAGGCGACGTCAGCACCATAGCGAGCAGAGGACTTCTTCCACTCTTGCACTCGACCAGGAATCTGATTGAGTCGAGTCATCAGCGACTCGAGGTCTTGAGAAAGTTTCGCCCAAGGCCAGAGTTCGGTGTCCACTCGGGTCATCGCCGCCTTCAGTCAAGCCAGATAAGCAACTGCACCATCCAAGCGTGATTCCAATCGCAGCGGGTTCATCGCAACGTCATCTTTCATGGGACAATTGATGGGGTCAAGACCTGTCTCGACCCGCCCGGTTTCAGCTTCAAAGTCCTGACAAAGTTTTGTTCCATCGCGAAAAACAATGAGTCGATAATATTACAACAAACTTCAGACGGCGACAATTAACCAGTCGAATGACCATACCTTGAAGCTTCAGGACAAGTTTTGCGGCAAGTTGTTCCAGATAGGACTCTAGCTTGTCTGTCTTGGTTCTAAGTCCGCCGACTTCAGTGGTCAGGTTCTCCTTGTCCTTCCTCAGTTGCTTGACTTCTCGATTAGATTCCGAGATGGCGGTCTTCAACTTCGGGTTCTCCTCCTCCAATTTGCCGACTGAAGCCAGCTTCTGGTCCACAAGCGTCGTCTTCTCACGTGCTTCCTTCTGAGCAGCAGCAAGGTCCAGGTCCTTCTTCTCCAAAGCCTCCTTCATTCTCTCTAAAGAAACAACGCTCTTCAGACGAGTTTGAAGTTGGCAGTTTTCACTACGCACATCTGCTTGTGTGAAGTCACTCGGTTCAAAGAGACTGAAAGAAAAAGCAGTGGAAAGTGCGAGCTACTAAGCAGACAAGACATCCGAATGGTTACCTCCCATGATAGCAGTCTCTTGTTGAGCAGTCTTGAGATTCTTCTTTGCGAGTTCAAGGTCAAGTTCAACGCTGATATGCTTCTTCTTTAACTCGGAAAGTCGAGCTCCAAGATCACAAGACCTCTGTAGTCAGCAAGAGAGATATGTCAGTCGACAGAAATAAGAGACAGTGACAGGGAAAGGTTACTCTAAGACTACTGCCAAATCGAATATTCAACAGTAGTCTTGGGGACTACACCTAGTGGGTGCACTTAGCATGCCCCCACTGATTCAGATCAATACTCAGCAGGGTCTACCCAGCGTGAGTTCAAAAAAAGAGTACATCCTAAGACCTCAGTCGACTGCCAGCGGTCGACCGTGGTCTCGGGGACTACACCTAGTGGGTGCACTCGGCGTGCCCCCACTGATCCAGACAGTTTACTAAGACTCGGCTCGAGTCGAGTGGAGTGGAAGATTTCCTAAGCTCTCAACAAAGGAACACCCCAGTGGGTGATCGAATATAAAACAACATTCAAAAGTTCAGTCGGAGTTTTGCTGACCAGAACATTGGTCTGAAGGGCAGTGCTGGCGTTGTAAGCCACCTGACTAGCCTCGTGCATCACCTTCACCTGCTCCATGACAAGGTTGACCTGGCGGAGAGCTTCCCTAGCGGCACTCGGCAAGTCATGTGGGGTCTGATATGCGGCAAAGAGTCATGGCTCCAAAGCCGTCGAAGCAGTTACTGGGTCAGACGCGTGGAGTTGCACTGGAGCGGCAGGAGTCTGTGCAGTCGATCCCGACGGACGATCAGTCGTCAATGGGCTGGCGAATGTGTCATTGGTCCGAATCGGTTCTCCGGAACGTTTGACCACCGCCTCAAGCGCCGGTGTTGACTGAGGGACTTGAATCTCAAGCATCCTCCTGCTTGAGCTTCCACTCTTCTTCCTCCTCTCCTGTAGAGGGGCTTCTTCTTCATCATCATCAAGGAGCACAACGATCTCTTGTGGAACTACAGAAAGGGAGAAATATCAGATATTCAGCCGATTGACAACTCACTCGACTAAATGAAACCTGGTCGAATGGACTTACCAGCCTGAGAGGTGGCCTCCTCGTCTCCTGGTGCCTTATTGTAGGACCGAAAGTATGTCTAGAGGGGGGGTGATTAGACTACTTGACCAAATAAAACTTATCCTTTTCCCAATTTTAGTCTTTGGCAGATTTTAGCTAACTTAGCGCAAGTCAAGCAATCTTAACACATTTCAAGCAAGCATGCAAAGAGTATATGAGCAGCGGAAAGTAAAGCATGCAACCTACAAGAATGTAGAGGGAAGGATTTGGAGAATTCAAACGCAATTGGAGACACGGATGTTTGGTCCTGGTTCCGATAGGCGGTGCTATCGTACATCCACGTTGATGGAGACTTCAACCCACTAAGGGTAATAGTTGCACGAGTCCACGGAGGGCTCCACCCACGAAGGGTCCACGAAGAAGCAACCTTGTCTATCCCACCATGGCCGTCGCCCACGAAGGACTTGCCTCACTAGCGGTAGATCTTCACGAAGTAGGCGATCTCCTTGCCCTTACAAACTCCTTGGTTCAACTCCACAATCTTGTCGGAGGCTCCCAAGTGACACCTAGCCAATCTAGGAGACACCACTCTCCAAGAAGTAACAAATGGTGTGTTGATGATGAACTCCTTGCTCTTGTGCTTCAAATGATAGTCTCCCCAACACTCAACTCTCTCTCACAGGATTTGGATTTGGTGGAAAGAAGATTTGAGTGGAAAGCAACTTGGGGAAGGCTAGAGATCAAGATTCATATGGTAGGAATGGAATATCTTGGTCTCAACACATGAGTAGATGGTTCTCTCTCAGAAAAAGCAAGTTGGAAGTGTAGGTTCATTCTGATGGCTCTCTCCATGAATGAAGAGGGGGTGCAGGGGTATATATAGCCTCCACACAAAATCTAACCGTTACACACAACTTGCCAATCTCGGTGGGACCGAATTGAGAAACTCGGTCGGACCGATTCAACAAATCTAGTGACCGTTAGGATTTTCGGTGGGACCGACATGCAACTCGGTAGGACCGATATGGTTAGGGTTAGGGCATAATGTAATCTTGGTGAGACCGATTACACAAACTCAGTGGGACCGATTTTGGTAATAAGCTAACCAGAGAGTTGGTCAGGTAAACTCGGTGGGACCGGTTCGCTCATTTCGGTGAGACCGAAATGTTACGAAAAGGAAACAGAGAGCTTACATTGCAATCTCGGTGGGACCAAGATCCCTATCGGTGAGACCGATTTGCCTAGGGTTTGTGGCAGTGGATATGACATCTAAACTCGGTGGCGCCGGATAGAAAGAATCGGTGGGGCCGAGTTTGACTTTTGGTTTAGGTCATATGTGGATGTGAGAAAGTAGTTGAGGGCTTTGGAGCATATCACTAGCACTTTGAGCAAGTAAGCCATTAAGCAACACCTCATCCCTCCTTGACAGTATTGGCTTTTCCTATAGACTCAATGTGATCTTGGATCACTAAAATATAAAATGTAGAGTCTTGAGCTTTGAGCTTGAGCCAATCCTTTTGTCCTTAGCATTTTGAGGGGTCCACTTTTCTCATCCATGCCATGCCAATCATTGAGCTTTCCTGAAATATTTATCTTGAAATAGCATTAGCTCAATGAGCTATATGTTGTTAGGAATTACCAAAACCACCCAGGGATAGTTGCACTTTCAATCTCCCCCTTTTTGGTAATTGATGACAACATATAGATCAAAGCTTCAACAAATGATAATAAGATTGAAAAACATTGTCGCTTTGAGAAGTATGTGAAATGTAAGAGCTCCCCCTAAATTTGTGCATAGTTTAAGATTTGCTTTGGACTGCAAATGCACAATGAGTTAGGATCATGAGTTACTCTTCCATGTCACATACATCTTGGTGGAGCGCTCAAAATGATAATAATTAAATACATGCACTCATCACCAAGCAAAGTGAATGATCATATAGAGATAAAAGGATAATGCCATCCAACAAGCATTAAGGTAGCATATGATCAAACACATGATCATCCAAGTATCACACAAAAGTATAAAGTATCTCAAACAAGCAAATAAAGTTCAACCACCAAAACAAGAGAGAATAAAAGGCAATGCTCTCTCTCGAAGCCTATGATCTATACATTTTTCTCCCCCTTTGGCAACAAGTTACCAAAAAGTTCATAGAAAATGCATAGCACTAAATCGACTCTCGGGCTTGGTCTTAAGGTGGTGGTGTAGAGATGTCTCCTGGGACGAAGACTTTTGTTGATGTAGATGGAGCTGGTGGAGTAGGTGCTGGAGCTGGTGGCGCTGAAGCTGTAGCTGGTGCAGATGAAGTTGCTCTGGTGTCTCGAACAGGCACTGCAGCTGATTCTGTCCTCTGGGCACTCTAGCAAACGCATCAGTGGTAGTCTTGCCCTTCCTCTCCTGCATGTCATCCTGAAGTTGCTCAACAACTGACTGTATCTCAGTGACCTTCACGTCTAAGTCATAGAACTTCTGCTCCATGATCCTCTCCAGACTCTCCTGGTTTTGAGTCAGGGTGGCCAATCCCTTCAATCCTTAGAGTGGAGGCAATCAAGTAGCCAAGCTGATCCTGCTTGCTCTTCAAGAAGTATTGAGATGCCTCATCAATGGTTGGCATCTTTGCAGCCTTTTCAGTCCTTGCCTTCTCCTTCTTTGCTTGTGCTTGCACAGAAGATGGTTCATTTTCATCCATAACCATTGTGTTGTCCTCAAAATCTGGATAGATGGGCATGTGTTCCTTTTCCAAGAGGTATGTGCCAGTGCCCATCTTGGAGTTGATTAGCTCCTGGATCTGTGGGGCATACCCACAACTTCTCTTTTGGTCAGCAGCTGTTCTCTTGAGACTCAATGGTGAACTCCATGGTTTCACCAGTGGCAACCTTTCTAGGTTTGGAAGTGGGAATCCTTCTTGCAGGTGCCTTCTTCTACATTCCTGGCTTTGTGGCAGCAGTTGTGACATACTCCTTCTTGAGCACCTTGTTCTTGGAAGTGGCCTCATCCTCAACAGCCACATAGTCTTCATCCTCAGACTCTGAGGTTCTCTTCTTTCTGGCCCTAGTGGCTGCCTTAGGCAAGTTGCTGGGTGTGCTTCTGCTACCATCATCATAGCTGCTAGAGGGACTAGTGCCCTCACTCATCTGAACCTGCTCCTTAGACTTGTTCTGACTGTCACTCTGATCAGACATGTTGCAAACGCTGACAGCAGACCCTGTGAATAGATATAGATGAGATAGATAGGATGAGCATCACAAAGTACATAGGTTTTTGCAAAAGAATGAGTCAAAAACTTAGTTTTAGTTTTCCATAGAAAGCATTTCGGATCTACCAATTTGTAAACTCGGTGATACCGAAGCAGCTTTTGGAACCTAAACTAGTGAACTCGGTCAGACCGAGTCACAGTTCGGTGGCACCGAGACTGCTAGGGTTTCACAAAGTCCTGAACTCGGTCACACCGATATGCAATTCTCGGTCAGACCGAGAATAACATGTGCAATGGCCTTGGCCAAAATCGGTGGAACCGATTTCTACAACTCGGTTGGTCCGAGATGGTTTTGGCGGAAACCTAACCCTAAATTTTCGATCCACAACTAAACTACAGAGTGTTTTCACTGGATAAGATGATCTCAATTGTGGCAAGATACATGGCAAAACAATGTGCTAGGAATTCGGAGTGGGATTAGCACAAGGATCAAGTCCATACCCTAGTTCGGTGATGGACTTGCTACGACGGCAACGGCGGAGACGATTCCCGTTGACGGTGGCGGAGACCAGCGGCTGGAGGCAGGTGGCGACAAGGAGGACGATCCGGAGACCCAGGAAGGCAAAGCAGGCTGAGCGCGGGCGAAAGAGTTCGGAGAAATTTCCAAATTTTAGCCCGTGAATATATATAGCCTGACCCTGTCGGTGTGACCGAGTGGAACAACTCGGTGGCACCGAGATGCATAACTGCAAGCAGTTACTGCAACTCGGTGTGACCGAAAAGTTCAAATCGGTCGCACCGAGATTGAAAACCTAGATTGACTTAGTGATATCGGTATGACCGAAATGGAAGAATCGGTCAGACCGAAATGCACAAAGAAGTTTTGGAAGTTTAAGTATATGACGAATCGGGGACTCCGAGTGCTCCTCACACAGAGTGGTTCGAATCTAAATTAATCAAACTTTGTGATGTAGCATGAATAGAGTTTGAGACAAGAAAAGCATAGATAGCTAGAGAGGGTTCTTAGGCGTTCTTGTCCATCCACTTGGCAAAAGAAAAGAAACCAAACAATCAAAACAACAAGTGGATGTCCTCGAATGAGTAAAATATGCAACCAACATGCTCACACAATAAAATGGCAAATGAAATATGTGGCAAAACATGCACAATCAATTCTAGCATCTATCAAGCAATTGGCGATGACTAGGTCATCTATATATGAGTATATTGACTTAGGAGTCAAATGAGAACATTTGATCATAGGTCATACTCATCGTTTAAGCTCAAGTGGTGTTGCCACTTTTACATAATGCATTGTTGTGTTCACACCATTAGAGTTGCTTTGACTCAATTCTTAGAGTAAAGCTCCCCCTAGATGTGAGATCCCCCCCTAAGAGGGATGAACTAACCTTGGGTTTTGTCGATGATGACTTCATGTAGGTGTTGAAGATGTGGATGATCAATGTTGATGTAGATCGTTTGGAGCAATCCTTTGGAGTGAGTTGCACTTTCAATACCTACACGGGTTAGTCCCACAAGGAACAAACAAGGATATCCATAGACATAGAGTGATGCATACACAAGATGATGTCCATGGAAGCATTAGGTTACCTTGTCCCTTGTCTTACCAACAAGAGGGTTTCTGACTCCTTGAAATAGTGTAAGATGTGGAAGTTGATTGCACTTATCCTTGCCAAAATAGTAAGAGTGAAGTATGTTGGCGGAGTCACCCTCAAGAACTCTCTAGTTCTTCTTCTTCGGGATCCACATCATCTTGATGGGAATCCTTGGAGTTGTGGTCGTACTTCATGAAGTAGAACTTGACGTAGTCTTGGGAACCCACTTGACCAAGGCCTTAGGAGCTTCTTCAAATGCATCAATCTCCTCTTGAAGCTTATCCTTGCCTTTTTGCTTGTGGTCTTGTGGTGGAAAATCATCTTGAGCTTGTGTCCCTTTAAAGGAAGTAGGATCATACTTCTCTTGTTGAGGAACAAACTTCGTCTTGGGGTATTGATCTTCTTCCCACTCAACTCCATTGGCATTGAACTTTCGTTCAAAACCAACACCTTGGTTCTTCCGGTGCCTTCCTTGCTTGCGTACAATTTCCTCGAGTTGCTTACTCCCAGCAAGGCTCTTGTAAACACCTTTCTCTATAATTCCCTTCAATAAGCTATTTTCTTGCACAAGTGTAACTTGGCTAAGAGAATCATTAGTGGAATCAATAGAACTACTAGAAGCAACAACATTGGATTTAACATGATTATTGTTACTACTAGAGGAAGAATCCTTCTTGTTCTTGTTACTAGATTTGACTTGAGGCATGTAAGTAGATAAGAGTAAATGCTTGGCAATGTAAGAAGAACTTTTCTTACGAAGATCATCATTGATTGCCTTTAAGAACTCATGCTCTTGCTCAAGGGTGAGCTTTTCGAAGCGTAACTTCTCATGAGTCCTTAAAAGTTCTCGATGATCTTCTAAGATAGTTTCATGAGCTAACTTAAGAGTGTTTAGTTCTTTAGTTAGAAGCTCAATCTTCTCCTTATCATTGTCATTCGTTTTATCTTGATTAGCATGATTAATTGAGATTTCATCATAGTATTCATCACTAGAGTCGTCAACAAGTAAATCATCATCACCTAACAAGTCATCTTCATCACTATTGAAATCAACATACTCGAGGTGTGTTACCTTTGGGCCTTTAGCCATGAAGCATCTTTCAAGTCCTTCATTTGGTGAATCAAATATGTCGTAGGAGTTGGTTGACACAAGTGCTAGACCGGCAACACCTTCATCTTGGGTATATTCGGAGTCGGAGTGATAGCTTCTCTCGGAGTGATTGTTGAAGTCGGAGCCGGATACCCATTCACCAACATGAGCTTGATGTCTTTGTTTTGTGTAGCTCCTTGATGACTTGTCCTTCCTTTCCGAATCCTTGCTTCTCCGGGATGTTCTTCGTTCATAACGATCATCTCTACTCCTTCTCTCTCTTGGTGGTGATTCTTCTCTTCTACTTATCCTCTTAGGTGATTATTCTCTTCCTTTGTAGGGAGCCGTACACTCATTGGAATAGTGTCCGGGTCTTCCACAATTGTAGCAATTACGCTCTCGATAGAAGATCTTTTGTCATTGTAGGACCTTGACTTGGAACTTCTCTCTTTGCTTCTACTCTTGTAAAACTTGTTGAAGTTCTTCACCATTAGGCTCAATTCTTCATTGAAGGTTTGTTTCTCACTTGATGATGTGGGAGCTTCACATGAGGCTTTGTAAGCACCACTTGACTTGTTGTGGAGTTCCTCCTTATCCTTGAGTGACATCTCATGAGCAACAATTCTTCCAATGACTTCTGTTGGCTTGAGATCTTTGTAATTGGGAATCATTTCGATCAATGTGCACATGGTATCATATTTTCCGTCCAAAGCTCGTAGGATCTTCTTGATGATGAATTTGTCGGTCATCTCTTCACTTCCTAAGCCAGCAATCTCATTTGTGATAAGAGCAAGCCTAGAGTACATTTCAGTGACACCTTCACCATCCTTCATTTTGAACTTGTCAAGCTGACTTTGAAGCACATCCAACTTGGATTCCTTGACGGAGTCGGTACCTTCATGCATATCAATCAAAGTATCCCAAATTTCCTTTGCATTCTCAAGACGGCTGATTTTGTTGAATTCTTCAGGGCACAATCCGTTGAAGAGGATATCACAAGCTTGACCATTGTATTGCAGCATCTTCAACTCTTCCGCAGTAGCTTCAGGGTTCGGTTCTCTCCCATCAAAGAATTCACCTTGCAAGCCAATACACACAATAGCCCAAACGGCGGGGTTATGTCCAAGAATATGCATTTTCATCTTATGCTTCCAACTAGCAAAATTAGTACCATCAAAGTAAGGACCTCTATGGTGATAGTTTCCCTTGCTAGACGCCATACTCTCCTAGGTTGTGAAACCAAGGCTATGACTACCAAAAGCTATGGAAATCAAAGCAAATGGAGACCAAAGATCTGATACCACTTGTAGGACCGAAAGTATGTCTAGAGGGGGGTGATTAGACTACTTGACCAAATAAAACTTATCCTTTTCCCAATTTTAGTCTTTGGTAGATTTTAGCTAACTTAGCACAAGTCAAGAAATCTTAACACAATTCAAGCAAACATGCAAACAGTATATGAGCAGTGGAAAGTACAGCATGCAACTTGCAAGAATGTAAAGGGAAGGATTTGGAGAATTCAAATGCAATTGGAGACACGGATGTTTTTGTCGTGGTTCTGATAGGTGGTGCTATCGTACATCCACATTGATGGATACTTCAACCCACGAAGGGTAACGGCTGCGCGAGTCCACGGAGGGCTCCACCCACGAAGGGTCCATGAAGAAGCAACCTTGTCTATCCCACCATGGCCGTCGCCCACGAAGGACTTGCCTCACTAGTGGTAGATCTTCACGAAGTAGGCAATCTCCTTGCCCTTACAAACTCCTTGGTTCAACTCCACAATCTTGTCGGAGGCTCCCAAGTGACACCTAGCCAATCTAGGAGACACCACTCTCCAAGAAGTAACAAATGGTGTGTTGATGATGAACTCCTTGCTCTTATGCTTCAAATGATAGTCTCCCCAACACTCAACTCTCTCTCACAGGATTTGGATTTGGTGGAAAGAAGATTTGAGTGGAAAGCAACTTGGGGAAGGCTAGAGATCAAGATTCATATGGTAAGAATGGAATATCTTGGTCTCAACACATGAGTAGGTGGTTCTCTCTCAGAAAATGCAAGTTGGAAGTGTAGGTTCGTTCTGATGGCTCTCTCCACGAATGAAGAGGGGGTGGAGGGGTATATATAGCCTCCACACAAAATCTAACTGTTACACACAACTTGCCAATCTCGATGGGACCGAATTGAGAAACTCGATCGGACCGATTCAGCAAATCTAGTGACCGTTAGGATTTTCGGGACCAACATGCAACTCGGTAGGACCGATATGGTTAGGGTTAGGGCATAACGTAATCTCGGTGAGACCGATTACACAAACTCGGTGGGACCGATTTTGGTAATAAGCTAACCAGAGAGTTGGTCGGGTAAACTCGGTGGAAATAGAGAGCTTACATTGCAATCTCGGTGGGACCAATTGCTCATCTCGGTGGTACCGAAACGTTACGAAGGGAAATAGAGAGATTACAATCCCATCTCGGTGAGACCGAGATCCCTATCGGTGAGACCGATTTGCCTAGGGTTTGTGGCAGTGGCTATGACATCTGAACTCGGTGGCGCCGGATAGAAAGAATCGGTGGGCCGAGTTTGACTTTTGGTTTAGGTCATATGTGGATGTGAGAAAGTAGTTGAGGGCTTTGGAGCATATCACTAAGTCCTTTGAGCAAGTAAGCCATTAAGCAACACCTCATCCCTCCTTGGTAGTATTGGCTTTTCCTATAGACTCAATGTGATCTTGGATCACTAAAATATAAGATGTAGAGTCTTGAGCTTTGAGCTTGAGCCAATCCTTTTGTCCTTAGCATTTTGAGGGGTCCACTTTTCTCATCCATGCCATGCCAATCATTGAGCTTTCCTGAAATATTTATCTTGAAATAGCATTAGCTCAATGAGCTATATGTTGTTAGGAATTACCAAAACCACCTAGGGATAGTTGCACTTTCACTTATCGATATCCATGTCAGTAGCAGCAGACGTGGGGCTAGAAACATACATGATCCAGTTGGTCAGAACAGAAATTTCAGTCGGTCTGCATAAACACGAGTGTGATGCTCACCCCGAAGCCACAGGGACGTCCATCTTGATCCGCGGCAAAGTCTTCCGAGCCTTGGGAGGAGCAACCTTGGGCTGCTTGGCGATCTTCTCTGTCGGCTCCGGAGTCGACGTTCGAGTGCGCTTCTGAGCGTGGGTACTCAGCGCCACGTTCTTCCCATGCCCTCCCGCCGGGTCGTGTTGCTGCTTGTATCGGTGCTCGGAACGCGGCGGCGAGTCGACTTCTTCCTCATCGTCCGACTCCTCGCTCTCCTCCTCCTCCTCTTCATCCAAAGACTCCCAGTCGCCAGTCTCTTCTGCGCTGGCCTCTCCCTCCTGACCCTGCTCCAGAGCTTGTTCGCCATTGGGCATCAAATACATCTTAGTAAAAACCTACAAGACAAAAAATCGAGTAAAAGTCAGTCGACATCAAGTGCAGTCGGAACATATACACCAGGCAGTCGGAATAAAAGAGCATACCTTGTTGGGAGGATTGTTGTCTCTGAAGGGGATGACTCGCCTGGATCCTCTCGGGTTGTCCTGATTGCCTGTGATACTCTTCAACCACATAGCCACGGTCTTGGACGACACTTCCTCTGGGTGGACCCGAGCAGTGTCTTCGGGTCCGGAGTACAACCACATAGGATGGTCTCGAGCCTGAAGAGGCTGGATGCATCAACTGAGGAACACTTCCAGCAGGTCTAGGACGGTGACACCCTGACTGATAAGTTGGACCACTTTCTCCACCAACATCTTCGTCTCCATGTTCTCAGCAGCAGTCACTTTGAGTGGAGAAGGAGTCTGAATGCGGTGAAATGTGAAGTGCGGAAGGCCAGTCGACTGACCTGGAGCTGCGATGTCCTCGCAGTAGAACCAAGTCGACTGCCAGCCTCTAACTGATTCAGGGAGAGTCATAGCAGGGAAAGAACTCCTATGCCTTTTCTGGATACCTAAACCCCCACACATCTGGATGACATGGGTCTTTGAGTCACTCGACTTTGCTTTTTTGACCGACTGGGATCGGATGGTGAAGATATGTTTGAAAAGGCCCCAGTGCGGTCGACACCCCAAGAAGTTTTCACACATCGACACGAACGCGACCAGATATGTGATGGTGTTGGGAGAAAAATGGTGGAGTTGAGAACGGAAGAAATTCAGGAATCCCCGGAAGAAGGGGTGCGGAGGAAGCGAAAAAACCCGGTCGACGTGGGTAGCGAGCAGTACACACTCACCCGGTCAAGGCCGAGGCTCCATCTCCCCCTCCGGCAGCCTTGCCGCTCCCTTGGCGACTAGTCCGGACTCCACCAGCTCGTCCAGATCTTCCTGCCAAAGCGAAGACCGGATCCAATCGCCCTGGATCCAGCCCGGTGGCACCCCCGCGCGCGATGACGACCCGCGGTTCTGCTTCTTGCCTTTCGCCTCCCCCGTCGCCTTCTTTGTGCGCTCTGGCGCCACCATCTTGTCCTTCACCATGGCGGCAGAGCGGCAGCGTCGAGAGCGGAAGAGCTGGGCGCGGTGGAGAAGCGGAGGAAGAAGAAGGAGAAACGGGCGTGCACAGTGCAAACGCCTCGGCCCCGTCGCCCTATAAAGGGTTGCTTCCGAGTGACTGACGTGTGGGACCAGGCAATCCTGTCAAATCCCGCAGCAGCCGCGCGCAACGTACGTGGAAAAAAAGGTGGCGCGGAAATCGACGCATCATTTTTTATCCGCTCCACCCGCTTCGGCGCTCCCCGTCCCACGCGCTTCCCCTAAATTCCGTATCCCGCGAAATCCAGGATACACAGCAGTCAATCGCGCCCAAGATCCTGCACTCTAATACAGCACTCGGCAGACGATGCCACAAGTTCAGTCGACAACTCTCTGAATGGATCAAGGCGGCTGAGTCAATGCTAAAGTACCAACGTGAGTTTTCCATCTTACAGAAAACGCTCGCGAAGGTGCAAAGCTCAGAACAAGTTCAACTTCAACCTACTTTCCACTTGAACCTTAATCCATTCGGGGGCTACTGATGAGGATACAGACCTGGGGTAGGGTCATAGGCCTGACCTATACGTCCTACCCAATGTCACTACCTTAGAAGATAAGAAGTCCAAGAGGCAGCAAGAGACCCCCAGTCGAAGATGTCGAGTGCAATCCACTCGAAAATCATGTCACTCGGGAGTCCTCCTACCTACTGTCACTCGACCATCCAGAGAATCACTCGACCTACCGAAGACCAGGAGTCACTCAGCATTACAACGGGCAGGCGTTCACTCCGTAGTCTTTAAGGTCATTAACAACACTTAAGGCTGGTGTTACCAGTAACGCCCTCACTTTATGTACATTAAGTCCCTTGTAATGGAGGGCGATGGGGGTCCTGGCGTATTCTATATAAGCCACCCCCTCCTCTGGCACAAGGGTTGGCACCCCTTGTAACATCACACATATAATCCGATCGACGGCCTCCGGGCACAGAGACATAGGGCTGTTACTTCCACCGACAAGGGCATGAGCTCGTAAACCTCGTGTGTACACCTTCACCATAGTTGAGATCTTGCCTCTCCATACCTACCCCCCTTTCTATTGTCAGCCTTAGAACCACGACATCCATCCCGCACGGGCGCTAGATCTGAGAGGACGGCCTTGTCGTCAGTGCGTGACCTCGCTCGCCGACGACGAGTGCGTCAACGTTGCATGTCCTTTTCTTCCCCGGTGGATCTGTGACCACCGATGAGGAGGGAGAGAGAGGCATCTTTTTTAGATCTGGAGAGAGGGTGGTAGTGTGATAAGCAAGTGGGCAGCCCTTAGCAAGAAAGCGCTGAAGCTCCAGCCTATATATCTTTTTATACTACTAGTACTGGAGGTGGAGTAGTGGTAGAGTAGTTTATATTTTCTCTGCGTACAGTACCAGTTAGTCATGCTTCAAAACTGAACGGCATGCCATTAAAAAATAAAGGTCGATAACTAATGTGACACATCGGGCCAACGCGGCCAGATCGCATTTTGCACGAGAAATTACACACCATGTTTCGTTGACATGTGGTCCCATTCCAACATATCAGTGAGACGACGGCGAGTCCTTTTCTACTAGTATTTTCGAACGGACATGTAGGCCGGGGCGCCTCTTTGTGAACTTTGGAAAATTGGCAACCGTCCACCGACTCTTCGCCTTTCCCTCTCGATTTGGAACTGCTGTCGCACGCTCTTCCTCTCCCTCCTCCATATTCCTTCAGCCCTTCACCCTTTCTTCTACCATTGTTCGATCGTCTTCTCCATGGAGGGAATAGGCCGGAAACGACCCCGTTATTCTTGCCCTGATCTAAAAGATGACGTGGCGGAGGAACTCATTGATCGGTGCAATGTCATCACCTCGGCTAGCATGGCAGATTCGTTCAAGCCCATTCTCAACTCAACTAATAAAATCATTACAAGGAACCCAAGAGTCAAGGAGCGGTTTGATCTCCCCTATCTTCTTCACCGTGACCCTGATGATCGGCGCGGGGACGACGGAGGCCTCGCCTTGTGCAAGTTGATGCCGCTTGATAATGATACGTATGATGTTAAGATGCCATCGCTTGAGGGTAAGGCTTGGGCAGGCGCAAATGGAGATTGGGTTGTTTAGATTGGGTCCAACTATGAGTGGGAACTTGTGAATGTGTACACTCGTGACCGGGTTCCACTTCCAAAAATCTCAGCAGACTGCCCAGAGGTTGAGCACACCGGTATTGTACGCACGTTCAAATATGATCATGGTGACTCTCTTCTACGGAAGATAGCAATTTGTCGAGTTCCCAACCGCTCTTGGAATTACAACAACTATGAAGTTGTTGCTATCTTCGACAAGCTTGTTGTCGTCCTTCGTGGTTTGACTGGATGGATATTGCTCAAAAATCAGTTTCTGTACATGGATGAGTACTGTGATGCAATTCAATACGAGGGCCTTGTGTTTGCTGCCACCACTCGTGGCACTGTTTTTGCATGGAATCCTTATGATTTCGGTACATTTGTCTTCCACCGTAATTATAATTGTTTCATCCACATGCATGCAGGTTAGCAAGTTTCCCTTTACTAATTAACCTTCTTCTTGAGTTTCCAAGGTCCTATGAACATTCCACCACCTATACTTGAAATTTTTTATAACCAAGGGGGAGATGATGATGGTGATGATCACGAGCATGAGGACGAGCAACGCCCATATACTCTGTGGTGCCTGGCAACTAATTTCGATGGATCACCTCTTCTTGTGTGTATGCAACCCACTGATGATGTTACTACTAAGGAAGCAGGTGTAGTCTCCCATGGTCGCACTCTCCGGACCTATTCCAACACCCGTTTCATGGTATTTGGGATGGATACTAGTGTGCTAGCGCCAACTCCTTCTCCCTGGTACAGAATTGATAGTCTTGGAGAAAACTTGCTCTTCCTTGGACAAAACTATCCAATGATGGTGAAAGGCGATCCAACTGATGTTGACACAACATTACTACCATTTATGAGAAGCAACTGTGTCTATACCTCGGACATTTGGGTGGTTCCCTACCCTGGTACTGATATAGTAGGCCGCTTTAGCCTGGATGATCAGTCTTGCATTCGTCTCGAGATCGACAATGGATGGCCCGTCCCAGAGAATCACTTGTGGTTCAAAGCAAGTGTTTCCAACGCCGAGGAATGGTTGAGTTAAAGTTCATTTCATTGCTTGTTATTTGTTGTGTGGTGAAAACTTTAGTATTTATAATGTATCCTCGTTGTCGATGTGGGTTGATGACCTGTTGTATGTAATAAAATGATATGCCTGTGGTAAACTTACTAAATTTATGAATGGCTTTCGAGTCGCTTCTCTGAGTGAATGGTGCGACGAGGCAAAACAATATTTTCTGAATACATAATTGTACGTGCATTGCAACAGGTTATCAGATGAGGCCAATCAACAATAGTAGTACAGTACTATTTGTACTAGCTTCACATGCTTCGTGCGTCGGGCGGGTGTTTTTACTGTAGCCATATGTTAATGTGTTCGCTGTACGTAACCAGCACCTCGAATCCTCGATACTAGTACTATATAGTAAGTAGTAGGAGTAGTACGGTGGCATGGGCCAGAACAAGCATTCACGTCCAGGAGTACGGCACACGCCACCACCACGACATCCATCTGACACCATATCTCTTGGAGTCTGTGCTAGAGCAATCTCTTCAACCTCGTCGTTTCTCTAACTTCATCCATCACACGGCGGGCGTGGTGGGGGTTTGCCGATAGTCGGTTTCCTCAACTGCAGTCCCACTTGTAAGGCCAACTCCAACTCACGATCCCAAATGGACCTCCGTTTTGCACGAACTCCAACGATAATTTTGACTAGAAAAGCAAGACCAAAGAAAACAAGAACCACAAGAATACATTTTACTACTCTAGAAGATATCCAACTTCCATAACTGCTCCTATAAGTTGGATTAGTGCCTTCTCGATGCATTCATTGTTGATCCGCGGAGGCTCGATCTTGCGTGCTTCTTTCTTCTTCGAGTGTAAAGAAGTAGACGTTGCCTCCTCGCATCTAGTCTCATGTCTAGCCTCTATTCTAGTAGGAGTATCAACAAGTGCACTAGTCTCATCTCTAGCCTCTATGCTAGCTAAAAGTGCTAGAACATCTACAAAATTGTGCTCTATCAATATATCGATGTACTCTTCTTCCCAATACAAAAACTTGCATCCATTCTACTCCCTCCGTTCCACAATGCATGCCTTCTATTTGTCAAAATATAGATGTATCTAGACATGTTTTAGTATATAGGTACATCCATTTTTGGACAAATGGAAGCCAAGTATTTTGGAACGGAGGGAGTACACAGTAAAATTTTCAAGTTAGCACACCTAGTCTAATCCGAGAGCACAACCGAAGATTTGGTCGGGTTCTTCCTCCTTTTGCTGACACGTGGGACATCCAGCATCCAGGTCGTGTCATGCAAGAAAATAGAGTGGTAGTTGAAGCCACGTGATGTGCATCTTGGGTTAAACTGTAAATAGAATCTTACTACTCTTGAGTAACTCCAGAAGCGGCCACCGAAGATCTTTATTGGATTTGTTTTTCATCACCAGCACGTCGAGGTGAAAGATGTGCAGGTTCAGTGGGTCCTCTTGCGTTTTCACTGACATGTGGGACCGCATGTGAGCAAACAGAAGATGGGCTCCGCGCGTCCGCTGGCTGGCTGAGAAGAGAGATAGAGGAGGGTTGAGCATGGACTCCAGGAAATTTGTTCTACGTACATCGATATAGGCTTGATATAGTGGGGTGGCATGGGCCATAACTAGCATTCACGTCTAGCAGTACGGCACACGCCACCCACACGAGTCCCATCCGACACCAATTTTCTTGGAGTTCGTGCTACAGCCATCTCTTCTCCCTCCTATTTTCTCAGCCATCGCGCGGTGGCCGGGGTGGGGGTTTGCCGATAGTCGATTTGCTCAACTGTGGTCCCACTTGTAAGTGAAAATGCAACACCGCATGCATTCCCCCTTGAGCGGTGTGCCGGACCAACCGTGTGGGGGTGTGATGCGAACACGGCAGGTTTTTCCTTTTGAACTCATAACTTGTAAAATTTGGTTCTGCTCCATGGCGCGACCGATAGATAGAAAATAATGATTTTTCCTGGAGTAATGAGAAGTTTGGTTCTGGCGCCGTTCATGCATGGAGTACGTACAAAAATTATGAAGTTGATGCGGAAGGTAAGATAATTACTAGTAGTATCATATACTACTACATGGATTTGACAGAAAGATAAAAATACATACGGATCCATCAACGACATCCTCACGCCCTAGTGCGCCGGGTCACCAACCGACGTGTGAAGAGCAGGGGCGTTGGCGGCGAGCTCAACGTGCTTCTGAACAATGCCGTCCAGGAAGGCCAGCGTCCTATCGTCCTCCTCTTGCATGTAGTAGTCCTTGTGGATGATTTGCATGTAGACGTGGGTGATTATGTTGATGGTGTCTTGCAGCGCTAGGCGCTGCGCGGCGAGCGCGACCTCGAGGTGGACATTCTCCAGCGCAACGGCGGGCAGTCGCAGGGCCACCAGTGCGTCGAAGAGGTTGTCACCATAGTGGCCGTTGAGGGTGGCGGGCATTGCAGAGCCTGGGTGAGGCATGCGTCAAAGTCGTCCGCGAGCTTCTTGACGACGATGAACTTGTCGAGGAAACCGACGAGGACCTCGTTGAATAAGCATACGAAGTTGTCGTCCAAGCGGCCCCTCACCCTGGCGGCCTCAAGCAATACCTGGAGACATTCCTCGGTGCCGGGCCGCAGGCCGGCATCGTGGACCATCTGGCACAGCCGGCTGATGCTCGCGCTCATCGCCTCCATGGATCTGGCTTAGCTTCTAGTCAACTGATCTTGCGATTCGAGTGATCACTCTTGCCCTTGGTTAGCGTGCGTAGGTGCGTAGGATTCCGTACTACTCCTCGGCCCTCTACTGCACCTGCCTTTGGTTGTATGATAGGTGGGCCAGCCACCCCCTGGGCCCACGTGTCATTCACCCAAAGGCAGTTGCAGTAAGTCAATGAAGCTGCGTCCCCCTCCGTGGCGGTGCAGTATAGTCATCTCACCGGACCTCTAGTTGGGGCCAAACAAGAGAAGTTTGATGTTTACTGGTTTATTGGTCCCCTTTGCATTTTGTGCCAAGTTTTGACCTTTGATTTAACTAATAAAATGTTAATGCATGTAAACAAAAATGTTGTGTAAGTCACCTTACGAAAACAAAATAATCCCAAAACACTTAGGCACGGTGCATTAACTCCCTCCTTATTTCTTATTTCATGACATATCAACCAATGAAAGATGTGGGCCGTGCATGCTTTCAACGACTTGAGACTACCAAACATGACATGCAGCGTTTAGTTAGCGATAAAACAATACACCATGTATTTATTTACAAAGGGAGTAGTACATTTTTTGTGACATGCATTACTAGATATTGCTAGTCAAATACTAAAATCCAGATGGACGTGGTAGTACTCCTAAATCCAGACCGTAGTGCTACTAGTACTAGTAGTAGTACTACCAATGTAGTAGGAGTACTAGCACTGTACTACCCGTTGGTCAAATTATACGTGTTGCTCCTCACAGTGAAGTGACAAGACCCTGCGCTGGAGATGATACTTGAGTATAGGCGCCGTGTTCGGCATACCATAGTCAGCCTCACTGTCTTCAATCACTATCATCATGGCTGTAGAGCTAGCCTGCTTACAACTAGCCCTGTTCGACATAATTTCCCGTGCGTAGATGCCTGTGCATTGCACGGAACACCAAGATTGGGGGTGGACGGCGCCGGCAGCGGCCATCGCGCAAGATTTTTCCACGGCCTTCTAGATGTGGTGGGAAGGAGATAATGCTGATTGTGAGAGACAAGGAGTTGTTTGTAAATAGGGAACAAGTGCGGGCATCTTTTTGCAAAAATGGAGAAGCTTGGTTTGTATGCGTCAGATCTAGATCCGACGGCTATTGGTGAAAGATGGGAGGCACAACATCATCACCAACTCAGGACCTGTTTGATTCATAGGATTTTGAAAACGCAGGAATAGGACACAACAATATTACAAGTTTCAAACTGATATTACAAATGTTAGGAGTAATGTTGCACCTACGAAAAGGGAATTACTAGGAAGTTTACGTAAGAACTTTTGTTACTTTAGGTGGATGCAGCATTATCGTACAAACTAAAATCCACCGCCCTGACAAGTCACTAATGGGCAAATAAGTTTTCGAGTCTCTGGCCACTTGATGTTTCAAAAACAAATTCATCTTGTGCGGAGACTTTGTCATTTAGGCTTAGACGCTTGCGGTGATCAGCATGCCATTCATTGTTGCGCCAGAGAACGCCAAACCTCATTACCTTGAGCACACTTGCCTCAAGAACAAAGAACCTGGCCAATTTAATCTCAGATGTGCTACCTCGGTAGTCGATCAAATAAATTTCTGTAAGATGGAGATCAAGGCATTCGATGAGATTGTTATAGTGCAACACATTTTTCACTTTCGGGTCTTTTTTATCTGCAAAAGAAGAGAACATATTAGAGCAGTTGGTTGTATAAGATTGCCTTGTCATCAAGAGGTACCAATATCATTCGCTCATACGATAGGGTTGGCTGGCTAGTGATATTTTTTCACTCTCTCTCTCTCTCTCCCTCTCTCTGTTTCCTCTCATTTAACTAGGAGCACGTGAAGAGCTTGGGCATTTATTGCCTTCCACTATGTGGCCGATGCCATATTTCGCAAAAGTATGCCACATAATACACATCGATGTCAAATCAAAAGATTTTGGCACCGCTTCGCGATGTGAGAGAGTTGGCACCGCTGTGCACACAGACCCACATGTATAAACAAATCAATCAAACCAACTACACCAGCCTCTCACTCTCCCAAACAAGAGTTTTTTTATTGCCTCAGTCCTCTCTCTCTCTCCCACACAGTGTTTTTTCATTGCGTGAGTTAATTTGGCACCGGAGCAAAGTAGGTGATCCAAATTGGGGCACCAGGTGAGGAATGGAGGGGCATCGATGCCAAATGAATCACAAGTGAATTTGGCACGTGTTTTGGCCTACATAGCCCACTTTTGTACTCCCTCCGTCCCAAAATTCTTGTCTTAAATTTGTCTAAATACGGATGTATCTAGTTACATTTTAGTGTTAGATACATCCGTATCGAAATAAATGTAAGACAAGAATTTTGGGACGGAGGGAATACTACCTCGTATTTAGTATACAATTTTGACCATAGATTTACCTAAGAAAATGCCAATGCATGTCACTAAAAATTACACCATTTGAAATTATGTTCAAATACGAATCCAACGATATAGTTCTTAGTGACATGCATTAACATTTTGTCAGTTAAATCTATGGTCAAATTTTGATACTACAAATTGGAAGAGTAAACCAGGACGGAGGTAGTACTTGCTCTTAGGGTAACCATAGAGCTACTGGAGTAGTCTAAGTTACTTTCCACTATGACTAGCCTAGGCTACTATAGTAGTACAGCATAAAAATGATGCGGTGATCACGTGAGAAAAAATACTAAAAACATTTCTTTTGGTGCAGTGTGTAGATGTAGTTTTGAACACTGCACTTGTGATCATAATTTGGGAAAATTACGAACAAATTGAGCTACGTTGTGATTACTGTTTACTTATACGAAAGAAGTTTCACCTCGATGAGTAGCTTCTCCGTGCACGGAAAGCATGTAAGGAATCCAACAACTTGATCCAGATTGGCGCCGATAGATTTTAGTGCCAAGATCTTCACTGTGCGCATGGACTGGGTCAAGCTTGTGGGAATCATTTTCTGGAAGACGGTCGTAAATACTCAAGAAGAAATTTGAAAATGTGAATTTCAAGAAGAGGGAGAAGAAGATGAGTGTTGTACCTGAACAATTCTGGATCCAATAAAGAGTTCGGAGAATTTGGTAGACGAGTACACCAACACTGTCAATTTCGGCGCGTCAATGACCCTGATTTTTGTTGGACCTTCTAGATCCGATACAAGCAATCTCTCAAGGAAATGCGCATTCTCAATGACCATAACGTGGAACAGCTGGAGTGATCTCTTCCCAATTGATGTCTTGTTGCAGGGCCAGCAAGACACATAAATCCATTGGAGATTCGTCCAGGCGATGTGGAGGCTAATGAACCCGTTGATCTGCTCAATACGAAGGTACTCGAGCGCAGTACAGCTGCGGAGCAGGTGCTCCATAGCCTTCTTCGAGATGACAACATCGAAGAGGTCGAGCTGCTTGAGTTGAGGGAGAAGAAGCACGGGCACGGTATTAATTTGGGGAAGATAGCAGGAGCTGAAGCTGGCGCGGCGCAGCGTTGGCGTGAGGCGGAGCGCGGACGGCGGCAGAGAGCGACATCGTCCAGCTTCAAAGCTGAGCTCCTCGAGCTGATCTAGGGTGGGGGATAAGAACCACTCATCGAACTTGGGTTGGACCTTGAAGTTGGTACTGAACATGCGGATGTCAAGGCGTCTGGCTGGCCCAGGGTGCGATGAAAGGATCTTGGAGACTGCGGCCATGCGTTTGCAATCCCCGTCGCAGAGGCAGCTCTCGACGGTGAGGTTGAGGGGGACGCAGTGCCAGAGGGGGCGCCACCGCCGGGAGAGCAGGGCGGTCTGCACGGCAGATTTGGTGGGGAGGAGGCCGATGATGACGAGCAGCATGTCATCGGGGAGACTGCTGATGAAGTCCAGGCTCATCGGATGCGGTTTTGGCTCGAGCCGCTTCCGCTTGTTGGCTGCCTCGCCGTCCATCTCAACCAGCGGCGACGCCGGTGTGCACGTGTGCTGGTGTGTGTTGTGTGCTGGGTGTGCGTGAGTGCGTCCTTCTGTGCATGCTGCCACGCAGTGGTGAATTGTGCGCGAGTGCGTCCTTCACGCGCAAGAAGTGTGTCCTCAATGCACCCTCAATTTACTAGCGAGCGGGGTGCTACCCCGAGTGGTTTTAACTTTGTTTACTTCACCGCGTATCAGATGGGCCTCTAGTTTACTTATTTTCACCCACTGCCACATCGGCCAGCACACGAAGATACAGAACATGAGTTGATAAGGCAGCATGTGGATTGGTTGACCGGTCAACTAAACAATATACGGAGCTATACGCTGACACAGTGAGCGTATAATCCGTCGGTATAGAGAGTTCGAGTGAGAGGGGAGGCCCCTGAGAGATAGCAGAGAGAGAGAGAGAAAGAGCTACTCCCTCTGTTTGATAATGTAGTTCCAACATTTTTTTTAAAGTCAAACTTTTGAAACTTTGACCAAGTTTATAAAGAAATTACTTATATCTACAATACCAAAGATAAATGATAGTATGAAGTAAGTACATGTTGTGATGAATCTAATGATCGTTCCAAATGTAAATGTTTTTCTCCACATATACCTGGTCAAACTTTCTGAGGTTTGACTTTTCAAAATATCCATATGCTTATGGACGTGACAGAGTCCCTAACTAGAGAGAGAGAGAGAGAGAGAGAGAGAGAGAGAGAGAGTGAGTAAAAAAAGTGTGTGTGCGTGTGTGAAAGGGACATGGACAACACACGATAAAAGTAGAGAAAAAGCATGTGTGTCTTATGCAAACATATCACACATGCATCTTCGACAACGGAGGCAAGGTGAGGAGATAGTGTGTGGTTGTTTGGAACCGAGAGAGCAAGACCCCTAGCACATGGCCAAGAGGGGTCTTACAAACAAGGGAGAGAGGTCGAGAGAGACGTACGGATAAAATGCAGACATGGGGAGGAGAGAGTGTATGTTTGTCACAGAGAGATCCCCTGGAGATCGTGATGGGACTAAATGGGTGGGAGATCGAGTGACAAGGTGTGTGCGCGATAGAAGATGCCCCAAGAGATATCGAGATAGACGTATGGATGGAATGAGACAATACGTGTGTTCCTGAAGGCTAGTAAGAGATAATCATACTTAGGAGGGGGGAGTGCTTGCGCCTATGATGGAGTGAGGGATTATGGTACTTAGGGGGTGCGTGTCACATGGAGAGAGAACAAGGGCGGAGAGTGTTGGATGGGTCTATATGTATAGCGCGAGCGAGACATGTGTATGTGTGAACCAGGGAGATATAAGGTCAGTTTGGCTTGCGTCCTGAGCATCTTTTGCCTGGCCTAGGGTTGTGGCTGGATTTCATGCACGCTTGTTTGGTTGCTACCCTGTGAAAAAGAAAGCCCGCCTGGCCTGGGTTCCCTTGCACTTTAATTAGCCTGGCTGGACTCCAGACACTGCAAGTAGCCTGGCCCAGGCGACCAATTTCGAACGCCTGGCCGTGCCTGGTCGTGCGGCCACGAGGCTAACAGCAACATGGATGGATATTAGCATTAAATAATTGTTGCATGGATTGATTGATGGGACGTTGATGCTTTGCCTGGCCCAGGCATGAACCAAATGCTTCAGCACCACGCAAGCCTGGCCAGGCAGAAATATTTTACATCTCACGTCCACACCAGGCAGTACTGGCCATCAAGGCATGAGGGTCAGGTCATGAACCAAACTGACCAATAAAGTTTGAGAGAGATTGAGGAGCCCCGATAAGGCTGAGTGGTGCGTCAAATAGCTGAGAGGGGGAAAGAGATATTCCATCCGCTCGATAATGCAGTGCATGTAAATTTTTTAGAAGTCAAACTTTGGAAACTTTGATCAGGTTTACGCAAATGTTATTTATATCTACAATACCAAAGATACATCATACAAAACTACATATCATGGTGAATCTAATGGTATATGTTTGTCGTACTAGATGTAATTGTTTTTCTCCACATACATGGTCAAACTTTGTGATGTTTGACTTTTCAATAAATCTATATGCTATGGACCGAGGAGAGTGCCTAAGTCGAGACAGATCAAGTGCGTGTGAAGGAGAACGAGTAAGTGTGCAAAAAGAGTATGTGTGTGAAAGAGAAAGTGACAACAAATGATAAATTAGAGAGAGTGTGTGTTTTTTCGTTTCTTATGCGAACATATCACGCATGCATCTCCGAGATGGAAAAGCGAGGCGAGGAGATACACGAAGATAGCTAGTGTGTGATTGTTTGCAATGGAGAGAGACACCCCTGTAGCACATGTCCAGTAGAGGTCTGGCCAACAAGGAACAAAGATCGAGAGGGACACATGGATGGCATGGACGCATGGGGAGGGAGAGAGGGTGTGTTTGTGATAGAGAGATCCCCTTGATATCGTGAGGGGACTATATGGGTGGGAGATCGAGGGAGGTGCGTGCGCGATAGAAAGATGCCCGGAGAGAAATCGAGATAGACCATGCACATGTTTGTGATGGAGACTAAGATTATCTAGTCATATACATATAGGAGGGACTGCGTGTGCCTACAATTGAGTGAGAGACCATCATACTTGGCTAGCTAGGCATGAGATTGTGTGTGTGTGCGTGTGAGATGGAGAGAGAACGAGGGAGAGAGATAGAGTTTTAGATGGGCCTATCGAGTGTGAGTGACATATGCATGTGTATGTGTGACCCAGGTGGATGGAGAGTTTGAGAGAGGGGGGAAGAGCTCTGAGACAACAGAGTGGTGCGTGAGAGAGTTACGGGCAAAGAGCCAAGGAATTTGTGTGCGTACGATGAGTGCACCCAAGATATCTAGCTTGGACTAGCTAGAGTATCATACATAGTGTGCGAGAGAGACCTATAGATGGTGTATATATGCATGCAAACTAGAAAGCCCCCCCCCCCCCCACACACACACAGAGAGAGAGAGAGAAAGGGAGAGGGACCAACAAGGTTTTTGTGTCGGATGCGTGCGATAGAATTGAAGATTGTCGGAGAGAGAGAGAGAGAGAGAGAGAGAGAGAGAGAACAGGAGTCCAGGAGAGGGGAGGTCGCATTTTATGCATCAAAAACTGATATAAACCATGTTTCGATATAAACTTGCATTCAAATATTTAAATTGGAGAATATGTTGTCTGCAATCCACACATGAGCGGATATATGCATATATCAAACAAGTTCATTAATTTGACTTTCAACATGTTCATGGAGTACTATAATACTGTACAACATGCTACTCGATTGAGGTGTTCAATTCTGGATTTAGTTCACTATTTTGACCTAGTGAACGAGTTATTTCATTGAATTGAGATATTTCATTTTGGGTTTGATTTGTGTTTTTGAGTGGGTCAACTATTTGTCATATAGTAAATCGCTAGCAACGAGCATGTAAAAACACATTACTCCCGAGCATCATCTCTCCATCTAAAAAAGAAGTGGCAAGCTAATATTTAAAAATTTGATTCGAATCGACTTGGTAAGGTAGACATGGACACTCGTTCTCCCAAAATTTGAATGAACTGTTAAACATCCTCTCTGCTCGGTGGAATTCGCCCGAGCAAATAAATGGGAGACGCGAAATTACCGTCCTATGTGGGACACGCATCAATTGTCCCATTGTACATCGAGGGTAGGTTCATAACTTCATCCAAGCGCGTCTTCTCCTCAGCCGAAATGACATGTGCCGAATTATTCATAAACCATGGTCGGCAAAACACGCTCTCCTGGCCCGAAATAGCTCGCGCCCACTATTTCAAAACACGCTCTCCTCGCCCGAAATCGCTTGCGCCCACTATAGTTCAAAACACACCCTCCTCGCCCGAAATCGCTCCCGCCCACTATTTGGGGAGAAGCAAAGTTACTCTACCATCCCCGACCCTCGGTACACAGATCCAAGCCGAGAAGCCTAAAGGCAAGGGTAGAACTGTAACTCCCCTCACATTTCAGACAAATGCGTTCGTAAGACATGGTTCCACTCCCCTCCCAATCCCCCCCCCCATTCATACCTCGTGGGCACCAAATCACCTTCTCCCCGGGAAGCTCCCTTCTCCCGAGCCGCGAAACCTCAGCCCCACCTCCATGGCGCCCCCCACCGCACCAATTTCACAGACGCCCTCCTCCCTAATGTCGGAGACGTTGTCCATTTGCCGTCGTGTACTGGGTCGTGTGCCTCTTACTCCGTGTTGCTGGTGCTGCCTCGGCGACGGTCGCGTGAACCATACCAGAGACGATTCACCCCCGCCATTGTTCACGGCGCCGGAGCGGCTCCAACTTCGGATCCGTCCAGAGTCCTGGCGCTGCTTCCCCATAGCCGTCGACCGTCGCGACATCGCTGTTTCCCTACCGCCGGTCGCCACCGCAACCGTGCCGAACTCACCGACTCGGTAGCTGGACCTACCTACTTCACCATGCCGCCAGATAGGTCGCACCCTCATCTCAAATCACTTTATTTAGGCGTCAGTTGTCTGAATTTTTATTCTGGGCCAATCGATTCCCAATGGGAAGCAGCACCCCTCGAGGCGGCAGAGCTCCTAGGCTGCCGGTTGGCTGGTGTCTAATGTAAGGGTGCGGGGCCGCAAGTTCGCCGCGGAAGCAGCGCTTAGATGGCTATCTTTTAGAGTTGCGTGGGTTGAAGGTACTACCGCCGCCGAATCTGGATGACGGGGAGTCTTTGTGGATTGGCCCGGGGGCGACGCAACCACGGCAGTGAGGTGGGGCAGGGAGCGGGGTTTTGGCCGGGGCCACGGATGGCGGAGGCAGGCTGCTCTACCATCGGTCGCTAGCTCTTCGGGGAAGATTCCGAACAGTGTCAGCCGGGAGGCACAAGACGGCCATCAAGCCATCTGGCGTAGATCGGACAGTACCAAAATAAAATAAAATCGTGTGACCCCAATTTAGTCTTCAGTCAACAGACGTGTGACCACTCTCGTACCTTGCTGTTGATCTCTTAGTATATTTCTTCAGATCAAAGAGATATGTCATTCTTAACATTATGCGTTATCTGCATCTTTAGACACACCGTCTTCCAACTCACGGCAGCTGCTCCAACAAGGGAAGCATACACTAGAAGGGAGCTATAGTCCCCACTCAACCGTTCCCTGCATCGAATGCGCGTGCCCGACATGGACAGCCACAATAACTGCAGGGTAATCGACAAGTCAGCACATGATGCTCACTCCTATGGATGGCAGCCAGATAGGTTGTACCCTCATCTTACTTGTGTGCAACATTTATGGCTTTGTTATTCATCTAAGCATGGAAAATAGATCATCACATTTCACTGTATATTCATGTTGATCTCTTATGGGTCTTGTTCAGGAGTTAACGTTGTTCCATAGTTTAGCTAAGATACTTGTTCTTTAGGTAACGTTGTTCCATAGTTATCATCCATCAGCCAATGCTATCCCACAGGCTGGTGATTATAGTATTATACCACTTCTAGTATTACCTATGTTGTTCTTTAATACTTTTGTGTGCCATCTAGTTAATCTCGAGTACAAATGATACATATTCTGTAGCTTTCACTACAGGAATCAGCTACTTTGCCGTCTGCCACGGCGGACAGCAAAGGCATGAATGGCGGACGGCAAACGTGGACGGCAAAGTAAGATCCGGCAAACAGCTACTTTGTCGTCTGCTTTAAGCGGCTGACGGCAAAGAGTCCTTTGCCATCAGCAGCAGACGGCAAAGAAAGCAGACGACAAAAATTGCGCTGTTAGTCCGTTAGGTGGCTAACGGCAGCCCTTTGCCGTCCACCATATGATGTCAGCTAGACGTCACCACTCTTTTCCGTCTGCCACTGTAGGCAAACTGGCCAAATGGGTCAGCTCCCAGGAAGCACAGTTGGCTGCCACGTGTCCTGTTTGCCATCCGCGGCGGACGGCAAAGGGGCCGTTGCCGTCGGTGGCAGACGGCAAAGAGCCTGTATATTGGCTCTTTTTTTTGTTTTTTCTGAATCCAACAATTTTCACAGCAAATATATATGACATATATAGATATATTTCACAGGGCTATTTAACAACAAACATATCACATATATATCTGGCACATAATTAAGTTTCATCCATTCATACATAAGCAAGTTCCATCCATACACATTGTTCCATACATATACATATTACAATGCAAAGTTTGATCAAGATAGCAAGTTCCATCATAGCAAGCTAGATACAATGCAAAGTTTCATCAAAGAAAAAACAAGCACTCCATCATAGCAAGCTAGCTTTCATGAAGTGAATGAAATCTGCAAAATGGCAAATAAGAAAGTTAGAAATAGGTGACTAGAAGAAGAAGACTAGAATAAGAAGTATATGTCATTTATGAGCTAACTTAGGTGAAATGGATCATATATGAGCTAACTAAGTTGAAATGGGTCATTTATGAGCTAACTAAGGTGAAATGGATCATCTATGAGCTAACTTAGTTGAAATGGGTCATTTATGAGCTAACTAAGGTGAAATGGATCGTTTTTGAGCTAACTAAGTTGAAATGGATCATTTTTGAGCTAACTAAGTTGAAATGGATCGTTTTTGAGCTAACTTAGGTGAAATGGATCATTTATGAGCTAACTTCGGTGAAATGGGTCGTTTATGAGCTAAGTAAGGTGAAATGGATCGTTTTTTAGCTAACTTCAGTGAAATGGATTGTTTTTGAGCTAACCTAGGTAAGATGGGTCATTTTGGAGCTAACCTAGGTAAGATGGGTCATTTTGGAGCTAACCTAGGTGAAATGGATCGTTTATGAGCTAATCTAGGTAAAATGGGTCATTTTAGAGCCAACTTGGGTAAAATGCATCATTTTAGAGCTAACCTAGGTAAGATGGATGGTTTTGGAGGTTAGTAAGCTTATTAAGTCATTTTGGAGGAAAAGAAGCTAACTCTAAGTCATTATAGTAAGCATATTGGAGGAAATAAAGCTAAGTCTAGGTCTTTATGCATTTGTTAAGCAAAACACTAGAGACACTTATCGTGATCATGGAGGTGCTGTAGCGGGGTGGCTCGTGTCGGTAGCTGGAGAAGGATCGTGCGATGCTTGTCTGGAGTTACACTGCACCAAAGATCATTTCCAATGTCTTGTTAGCATGATGACACTCAAATGTTAAGACTAGCAAGTAATGTCCATTCAAATTAAACTCACCGTGGTCCCAGGAGCAATCACGGGCATCGGCGGAGCGGTCTGACCGGACTTCTCGCACACAGACTGCACACTTGGTTTTGACGACTCAATCATACTAGTTAGTAATGAGACAAACACTACATGAATGTTTTGGCTAATGTGTAGAAAAAACTTACCACAAGGAGCTCGTACATGGCCCTTGCCCGCATGTCATTCCGTGCCCTCTCCTCCTCCAACATCTTTGTCGTTCTCTCCTCCAACTCCCGCTGCCTCTCCGCCGCCTCCGCCAGAAGTTTCTCTGTTCTATCTCTCTCACTTTGTATAGCAGCCTGCAACACCACTCCTCGTTACCATTTGTAATCATTGATGGAAGCGCACACAATGTAATGGAGAAAGATAGCTGAGTATGTATAACTAACCTTGAAGGCGAGTTGGACTGGCCGTTCACGAGGCCTTATCTCAGGAGTGGAGCTCGACTGGCACGCCTTGATCTCCGGGAGAGTGCTAGGACAATGGATAAGTCCATCTCCCATGGCTATGGAGCCATGGGACCTCCCGCCACCAGATATCATCAGCAACTCGGTATCAATGGGACCCTGGCTCGGGTTAAAGTCCTCCCCTTTCCTCGCCTTCCCCTCATCTCTATATTTCACGAGCTTGTCGTGGAAGGAGATGTTGGTGAAGTTTTTTGGATCATCGAGGTCAGACGCAGAGAATGCCTTGACTTTCTTGTAAGAGCCAGTGTGGGCCATGGCATACAGATCATACACCTCTGGCACCTTATC
The DNA here is from genome assembly GCF_018294505.1 of Triticum aestivum. NCBI lineage: Eukaryota > Viridiplantae > Streptophyta > Magnoliopsida > Poales > Poaceae > Triticum > Triticum aestivum. Next base: position 210,145,951 of record NC_057813.1, on the reverse strand, counting down.
CGCCTTATTGTAGTGTGTCTGAAAGAGATAAACAAAGTAAATTAGTAATTAAAGGGCCGAAAGCTAGCATGACGAACGAATTGCATGAATCATGAAGCCAACCACATACCCAGTTCCGCCCGTACTGATATAAGTTGGAGCGGCCTTGATGGTGTGGCACACCTTCCATTTGGGCACGTTTGTCCTTGGCCTCGTTGTGGAGGGCTTGCCATTCTTTTGAGCACCACTCATTGACCAACACCTCCCAACAATCCATCCGATCAGCACACCATCTCGGAGGGGCCTAAGTTAGGAAATAGAAACTTGAGCGCTACGGCTATGAATTACTAAATGAAGGAAGTAAAGTACAAGGCCTTAAGAATTACCTTCATGTACTTCTCCTTACTCAAGAACTTCTCGCGGCACGCCGGCTTGGTCTTCTTGATACCACGCGTGGCGTAGTAGTCTCGAACGGCCTGCACCCGAGCCTCGTGCCGTAAGTTCTGTAGTAGGCGCTTGCAGATGTTATCGATAACATTTGCCGCCTCCTCCTCGTATCCCTCCTCACACCTGTAGAATGTCTGCAATCAAATGAGACAATATTGATTAGTACAATTAATAACTAGCTAGTTGAAGATTTTTAATTGTGTAAAGGAGAAATTACCCAGAACTTTCTAATCACCACGTCTGCCCTCGTCTTGCACAAGACACCGTCGATAATCTCACCCGGCGGGGCCGAGGCAGCCAAGTAGTGCTCCCAATTCAATCCAAGCTCTAGAAGCCGACCCTCACCAGGCAACATAACAAACCCCGGGAAGTTTTGCCGACAAAGAACTCCAAGGACGGAGTTGGGCCGGCGGACACTATGATGGTGGTCCAAACCCCTGCAGCATGACAAGGCCAACGCATTAGATATTTGAAGAAACGTGAATGCAGAAGGGTACAAAAAGATTAAATGCACTTACCTCTCCCCATCAGGGAAAATCAACCACCTCTGCTCGCGGGTCACCGGCACGTCTGGGAGCCGTGTAGCACCACGCTGGTAGACGGTGCCCCCCTCCTCCTCAATATCAGTCGGCTCCCCGCCATCATTAGCATGGCCACTCGGCCCCTCAGGCTGATCCGGCCAGGTACCCCATCCAGACGTGTGTTCCTCCGGGGTCTCGTGGCCCGAAGACCCGTGGACCGGAAGCTCGTGGACCAGAGTCCATGTAGCCTCCTCCTCGGACGAGTCCACCCTAGAAGTCACGTGCTTGGGTGAAACAGCTGGGGGTGGCAGCGAGGAAGGCGCCCTCGCAGTCACCCTACCTCCTCTCCCGCGACCACGTGCTCCAGCTCCTCTCTTCTTCTTACCTCGTCCCCTACTCGGCACCATGGTCGACGAAGAAGGGCCCGGCGGTGTCGCCATACTATCCAGCAACGCTCAGCGGAGAGGTGCGTGTGGAATGGAAGACCTCGTACCACGCGCCGACGAAGAAGGGTCCTCGGAGCACTCCCGGCCAGCGCCCACCATCTTTCAACACCTGCCATGACAAAGAGTAAACGAAATTAGTACAACGGGAAAAAAATACCGACATGAATAATAATATGTATATCACTTAAGTGTATCATCATCAAGTACAACATAAAAAATTGAATACCTGACACTACGTATAAATGCATAATCATCATCATCAAGTACAATAATAATCTCGATCAGTATCATCAATAAATGCAAAATCATCATCATCACTATAATCAATGACGGGCTCACGGGGTCAGGGGGTCGGGGTGTCGAGGTGTGGTGTCGGGGTCAGGGTGTCGGGGTGTGGTGTTGGGGTGTGGTGTCGGGGTCGGGGTGTCGGGGTCAGGGGGTCAGGGGGTCAGGGGGTCGGGGTGTGGTGTCGGGGTCGGGGTGTGGTGTCGGGGTCGGGGTGTCTGGGTCAGGGGGTCAGGGTGTCGGGGTGTTTTTTCTACTTCTTTTCTTTTCTTCTTTTCTTCTTCTACTACTTCTTCTACTTCTTTTCTTCTTATTATTTTTTCATCTTTTTCTACTTCTTTTCTTTTCTTCTTTTCTTCTTCCTCTACTTCTTCTACTTCTTTTCTTCTTGTTCTTTTTTCATCTTTTTTCTACTTCTTTTACTTCTTTTCTTTTCTTCTTTTCTTCTTCTTCTACTTCTTCTTCTTCTTTTCTTCTTCTTCTTTTTTCATCTTTTTTCTACTTCTTATACTTCTTTTCTTTTCTTATTTTCTTCTTCTTCTACTTCTTCTACTTCTTTTCTTCCTCTTCTTCTTTTCTTCTACATATTATTTTTTCTTCTACTTCTTTTCTTCTTTTCTTCTTCTTCTTTTTTCATCTTTTTTCATCTAAAACCCATGCACTAAATCTAACACTAACACATATGTAGCACTAAATCTAACACTAACACTAACACATATCTAGCACTAAATCTAACACTAACAATTAAACAGCAAAAAAAAGAAAAAACAGAAAAAAAGAATACTCACCGGAACCGGGGGCGACGCTGGCGCCGGGGTGGTGGGCGGGTGGGGGCGGTGGGGCTCCGGGGCAGTGGGATGGTCGGGCGGGTGGGGGAGGGGCGGGGGCGGGGGCGGAGGGGCACCGGGGCGGCGGGATGGTGGGGCGTCAGCGTGTGGGGGAGGGGCGGTGGCGGGGGCGGCGCTGGGCGGCGGGGGCGGGGGCAGTGGCGGGTGTGGCGCCGGGGGCGGGGGTGATGGCGGGGGCGGCGCCGGGCGGCGGGGCGCCGGGGCGGCGGAATGGTGGGGCGTCGGCGGGTGTGGGAGGGGGCGGTGGCGGGGGTGGCGCCGGGCGGCAAGGGCGGGGCGGTGGCGGGGGTGGTGGCGGGGGCGGCGCCGGGCGGCGGGGGCGGCGCGGTGGGTGGATGTGGGCGTCAGGGAGGAGAGAGGGAGAAACATAGAGAGTAACGGGCGGGGGGGAGGGGGCGCTCGGCCGTTAGTTAGGTTAGCCTTTGCCGTCCGCTTTTGGTTTATCTTTGCCGTCTGTTGCGGACGGCAAAGAGGGGGGACGTTAAGTTTTTTCGTTAGTGGGTGCCACCTCCCTCTTTGTCGTCAGCCAGCGGACGGCAAAGATTCTTTGCCGTCAGCCAGCGGACGGCAAAGAAATGGCGGATGGCAAAGACCTTCTTTGTCGTTCGCCGTTTCTTTGTCGTCTGCTTTCTGGTAGCTGATGGCACAGAGCTTCTTTGCCGTCCGCTAGCGGACAGCAAAGATCTGGCAGATGGCAAAGTAGCTGATTCCAGTAGTGTTTCATCTGTGTTCTCCCTTTAGTTTATGAGACCTGTTGCTGCTAGTTAACCCCAGTCCTACTATTTATGTCGTCTCCTACAGGCACTCATTACATAAATCTAACTACTAGTTGTCTTCCATGCATGTCAGATATAATTGCACACACTGATATATCCACAAGAACCTCACAGAGCAATGTAAAGGCCAATAAACTTGATGTCAATGATACCCAATATGATGGAACATGTAAAGGCAGTTCTTCAGAAGACTTGCAGAAAGATGATGAATCCTCTTCACCCCACAAGGTCCTTGCTCTAACTTGGCCTGTGATATGGGTACAACATGCATATAATGTCCTGGAGTGTATCTACTCTGTTGCAATGACATGTGCTTAGCATGCTGATCATGCATGTAAATATGTCATGCCTTCCTATTTTTCAGTACCTATTCCATTCATGATAACATGTTTTCAAATTCAAGTACTGTCATTTTACTCTATCACAATGCCATCTGCTTAATTTGGACATCATGCTTCTGAATATCTTATGCATTGTTATTCATCAGTATGTACTTCATCTGTCTACCATACCATGTTTTTTTTACATTGAAGTGTTGTTCTAGTGCTCTGTTGCAATGCCATCTTAGTTTCCCAATCATACACCTGTATGTTGCCTTAGTTATTTATGTACGTATTCCGCTAGTATACAGTTTTACATTCAACTAGTGTTTTTTTTGCTGTGTTATCCTGTCGTATCCCTAGCTCTTACACCATACTCCCTCCGTCCGGATTACATGTTGCCGAAATGGATAAAAAAGGATGTATCTAGAACTGAAATACGCCTAGACCCATCCATTTTTTTCCGGATGGAGGGAATACATGTCAATATGTCATGCCTTTCTATTCTTCAGTACCTACTTCATCTCTCAGTTGTCGCATGTTTTATAATTAAAGCACCATTCTTCTATACAAGGCATGCAAGGGGAAGACGACTATGCTAGAATCTGAAGGGTTACAAACAAGGCCTTTGTAAAAGATCCAAACGCCAGGGGATAATAAACCAACTCCAGTTTTTATAGATACTGCTCCAGCACAAAGAAACCCAACTCCTACTGATAATAAGCAGATTCCAGTGGCCAAAGAACTAGTCCGCTCCAGTCCAGCAAAAATATGTCAACTCCATTCTAAGAAGCGTGTGCGTATCCTTGCATCATGAAATTTTATAGCATGCTGATCATATTTTCTACATGTTTCTTACCCATCTCTCTTTTAGAAAATAAGCTTAACATATAGAAGAATTTTTGCAATGGTATCGTTTATGAGGAAAGATTCTTGCAGGAATTCTCTGTGCTCCAATGTAGATGTAAGTACCTGTTGTATATCACTATATTTTTACATCAGCATGTATTTTGTTAATCGGCGTGAATCCAACCTTTATCTGATCTAAATTTAGTTGTAGCAAAATGTATGATTAAAGGCCACAATGTTGATTTTTGTAAGGAAAACTGTCTGGTAGTTTTGCATCCTGAGCTGCATGAGTGTACTATCTCATATCAGTGGGTTTGAATACTTTGGTTCTGCAGTGGGTTTTTCAGTGTTTTTTACTGTGTTGTCCTGTCGTATCCCTAGCTCTTACATCATACTCCCTCCCTCCGGATTACATGTCGCAGAAATGGATAAAACTGGATGTATCTAGAACTGAAATACGCCTAGACCCATCCATTTATTTTCGGATGGAGGGAATACATGTCAATATGTCATGCCTTTCTATTCTTCAGTACCTATTCCATCTCTGTTGTAGCATGTTTTATAACTGAATCACCATTCTTCTATATAAGGCATGCAAGGGGAAGACGGCTATGTTAGAATCTGAAGGGTTACAAACCAGGTCTTTGCAAACGATCCAAATGCCAGGAGATAATAAACCAACTCCATTTTTCATAGATACTGCTCCAGCATAGAGAAACCCAACTCCCACTGATAATAAGCAGATTCCAGTGGCCAAAGAACTAGTCCGCTCTAGTCCAGCAAAAGAATGTCAACTCCATTCTAAGAAGAGTGTGCGTATCCTCGCATCATGAAATTTTATAGCATTCTGATCATATTTTCTACATGTTTCTTACCCATCTATCTTTTAGAAAATAAGGTTAAACGATAGAAGACTTCCTCCATTAGATCGTATTCGAGGAAAATATCTTGCGGGAATTCTCTGTGCTCCAATGCTGATGTAAGTACCTGTTGTATATCACTATATTTTTACATCAGCATGTATTTTGTTAATCGGTGTGAATCTAACCTTTATCTGATCTAAAATTAGTTGTAGCAAAATGTTAAAGGCGCCAATGTTGATTTTTGTAAGGAAAACTTTCTAGTAGTTTTGCATACTGAGCTGCATGAGTGTACTATCTCATATCACGCACATTACTGAATTGTAGTGCTTCTCTGGTTGCCCATTCATTCATTGTGTCAATGTTGCTTTCGTATTACCTTACCTGGCTGATGATAGTTGTGCCATATTGTGTTAATTTGGTGTAGGCTAGTTGCCCAAACGTTCGTTGTGTCAATGTTGCTTTCCTATTATCTGACTTGGCCAATGATAGCAATGCTAGTGTGTTAATTTTGTGCAGGCTGCTGAAGATAAGAAGACAAACTCCGAAAACAACAAGGCAACCCCATTGTTTCTTTCCAGTAAATCTAGGGCAGGTAATATGGCAATAACTCATGATTAATCTGTTTGGTTCCCGTCCTAATTTATGTTATGATGCAGTGGTCGAGACACTCTCCACTATCAATAATACAAGCCTGCCAAAATCGCCATCTGAATCTGTTCAGTATCCTCTGTCTTGAATGCAACGGAATGAATGTATGTTTGTGAATCAATTAATGGTTGAAGCAATGATGGAAATGGTGGATGAATCAGAGGTGCAGAGTCGTGCGACACAACAACTGATTAATGTTTTCAGAGATAGTGTAGAAAAGCAGCAAGAACTTGCCCACATGCTTATGGGCGTCATCTGTGCTGAGGTTGCAGATTGTGATGTTGTAGATGGTTAGGTTCTGCTCATTTATTTGCACTGGCATCAATCTTTGATTTCCCAGTGGATGTAATTTCCTGTAATATATGCCGGATGTGCAACGTTATTCCCTGTATGTCATACCTTTGCTTGATCGGTTTTAGTCCTGTGCATAATTGCTTGTCGTAATGGGCTCAAATTATCTAATTTGGCCTAAAGACATGTACGAACTTTAGTGGGCCCATTAAGTTAATGGGCCGTTACTAGGCCGAAAGTTAATGGTCGGCCCTCTTACCTCCCGGGTCGTTAACAGGCCGACATCGAAGCGGGCAACAGGTGGGCCCAATTTATTTCACAGGCCGTTACTAAGTTTGGGCTACATATGGCCCAACCATACTGTAGGCCTTTAGCAGGCCGAAAGAGACAGCGGGCTTGTACTGGACCATGAAGAGCATGGGCCGCTAAGAGGCTGAAAGTCAGGTCGTATTGTAAATGGCCCAACTGTGTTGTGGGCCTTTAGCAGGCCGAAAGAGAAACCGGGCTGGTATTGGACCATGAAGGGCATGGGCCATTAAAAGGCCAAAACTAAGGTCCGACTACAAATGGCCCAACTCATTTATGGTCCGTTAACAGGCCGAAAGGCACACAAGGCCTGGAATTGGCCCAACACTTAAATGGGTCGCTAAAAGGCCAAAACTCAGGTCCGACTACAAATGGCCCAACTGATTTATGGGCCGTCAACAGGCTGAAAGTGACACCGGGCCGCAAATTGGCCCAACACTTAAATGGGCCACTAAAAGGCCGAAATTCAGGTCCGACTACAAATGGCCCATCAGATTTATGGACCGTCAACAGGCTAAAAGACACACCGGGCCGGAAATTAGCCCAACATTTTAATGGGTCGCTAAAAGGCTGAAAGATGTACATCCTAAAAATTGGCCCATCCATTGAATGGGTCGTTAATAGGCCGAAATCTCATCGGGCCGATATTGAGCCCAAATACATAGCGGCTGTTAACGGGCTCGAACTGACAATGGGCTGCAATGGTGTCAAATCTTTAACGGGCCGTTGATGGGCCGAATTGGCACATCTCGTATGGGCCATGGGCTTAAATGGACCTGACACAAGTAGGCCTTATATGGGCCGGCCTGCTAATTTTTACTGGATTGGCCTTTTTCACCGAAATGGGCCACTGTTGGGCCGTGCCACGTGTCGACCTATCATACGCGCCTCCTGTCCAATGAGTGGATGACATCTGTCCCAACGGTGAGGCAACACGTGTTTCCTGTGGCCAATGATGATTTTACATGTGGAAAATCCCCATTGGTCCGGGTTGCTAACGGGTTATCGGATCCAAAACCCGACCCGATAGCTTAACAACGTTCCATTACGGTGGATGCCACGTTCGGTCACCCTTGACGAAAGCACTTCTGTGACGTGCGATTTATCGTCATGGAAGTGGATACTTCTGTGATGATAATTTTGGCAACGTCATGGAACACTTCTACGATAGCACAGGTATGACTATCTTGATTCTGTCATAAAATCGTCATGGATGTACATGCATGACAAAAAACGCAACCTACTGTGACAAACACGTATCATCACGGAAGTGTATTTTTTTTGTAGTGAAACCATGTCCGATCATCATGTGAGATGGAGTAGTTTTCAATGGTGAGCATCACTATGTTGATCATATCTACTATATGATTCATGTTTGACCTTTTGGTCTCAGTGTTCCGAGGCTATACTTGCATATGCTAGGCTCGCCAATTTTAACCCGAGTATTCTGCATGTGCAAAATTGGCTTGCACCCGTTGTATGTGAACGTAGAGCTTATCACACCTGATCATCACGTGGTGTCTCGGCACGATGAACTATAGCAACAATGCATACTCAGGGAGAACACTTGTACCTTGAAATTCAGTAAGGGGCCATCTTATAATGCTACCGCCGTACTAAGAAAAATAAGATGCATAAAAGATAAACATCACATGCAATCAAAATATGTGACATGATATGGCCATCATCATCTTGTGCTCATGATCTCCATCATCGAAGCATCGTCATGATCTCCATCATCACCGGCGCGACACCTTGATCTCCATCGTAGCATCGTTGTCGTCTCGCCAACTATTGTTACTACGACTATTGCTACCGCTTAGTGATAAAGTAAAACAATTACATGGCGATTGCATTGCATACAATAAAGCGACAACCATATGGCTCCTACCAGTTGCCGATAACTTTGTTACAAAACATGATCATCTCATAGAAAAATTTATATCACATCATGCCTTGACCATATCACATCATAGCAAGCCCTGCAAAAACAAGTTAGATGTCCTCTACTTTGTTGTTGCAAGTTTTATGTGGCTGCTACGGGCTTCTAGCAAGAACCGTTCTTACCTACGCATCAAAACCACAATGATTTTTCATCAAGTGTGATGTTTTAACCTTCAACAAGGACCGGGCGTAGCCACACTCGGTTCAACTAAAGTTGGAGAAATAGACACTCACTAGCCACATGTGTGCGAAGCACGTCGGTAGAACCAGTCTCGCATAAGCGTATAGGTAATATTGGTCTGAGCCGCTTCATCCAACAATACCGCCGAATCAAAGTATGACATGTTGGTAAGCAGTATGACTATTATCACCCACAATTGTTTGTGTTCTACTCGTGCATATAACATCTACGCATAGACCTGGCTCGGATGCCACTGTTGGGGAATGAAGTAATTTCAAAAAATTCCTACGATCACGCAAGATCTATCTAGGTGATGCATAGCAATGAGAGGGGAGAGTGTTGTCTATGTACCCTTGTAGATCGAAAGCGGAAGTGTTATGACAATGCGGTTGATGTAGGCGTACGTCTTCACGATCCGACCGATCCTAGTACCGAAGGTACGTCACCTCCGCGATCTGCACACGTTCAGCTCGGTGACGTCCCACAAACTCTAGATCCAGCTGAGGTTGAGGGAGAGTTTCGTCAGCACGATGGCGTGGTGATGGTGATGATGAAGTTACCGGCGTAGGGCTTCTCCTAAGCACTACGATGATATGATCGAGGTGGAAATTTGTGGAGGGGGGCACCGCACACGGCTAAAAGATCAACTCGATCAACTTGTGTATCTATGGGGTGCCCCCTCCCCCATATATAAAGGAGTAGAGGAGGGAGGGCCGGCCCCCTATGGCGCGCCCAAGGGGGGGAGTCCTACTCCGAGTAGGAGTAGGTTTCCCTCTTTCCCTAGTTGGACTAGGAGAAGAAGGAAGAGGGAGAGGGAGAGAAGGAAAGGGGGGTCGGCCCCCTTCCCAATTCGGATTGGGCTTGGGGGGGGGGGCGACCCCACCTTGGCCGCCTCCTTCTCTCTTCCACCATGGCCCATTAAGGCACATTAACTCCCCGAGGGGTTCTGGTAACCTCCCAGTACTCCGAAAAAATGCCCGAACCACCCGAAACCTTTTCGGTGTCCAAACATAGCCTTCCAATATATCAATCTTCGGTACATCATATCACATAAACTCATAATACCAATCATCATCGAACGTTAAGCATGCGGACCCTACGGGTTCGAGAACTATGTAGACATGACCGAGACACGTCTTCGGTCAATAACCAATAGCGGAACCCGGATGCTCATATTGGTTCCTACATATTCTACGAAGATCTTTATCGGTCAAATCGCATAACAACATATGTTGTTCCCTTTGTCACTGGTATGTTACTTGCCCGAGATTCAATCATCGGTATTATAATACCTAGTTCAATCTCGTTACCGGCAAGTATCTTTACTCGTTCCGTAATACTTCATCCCGCAACTAACTCATTAGTTACAATGCTTGCAAGGCTTATAGTGATGAGTATTACCGAGAGGGCCCAGAGATACCTCTCCAAAACACGTAGTGACAAATCCTAATCTCGATCTATGCCAACCCAACAAACACCTTCGGAGTCACCTGTAGAGCACCTTTATAATCACCCATTTATGTTGTGACGTTTGGTAGCACACAAAGTGTTCCTCCGGTATTCGGGAGTTGCATAATCTCATAGTCTGAGGAACTTGTATAAGTCATGAAGAAAGCAGTAGCAATGAAACTAACACGATTATAATGCTAAGCTAACGATGAGTCATGTCCATCACATCATTCTCCTAATGATGTGATCTCGTTCATCAAATGACAACTCATGTCTATAGTTAGGAAACATAACCATCTTTGATTAACGAGCTAGTCAAGTAGAGGCATACTAGGGACTATATGTTTTGTCTATGTATTCACACATGTACTAAGTTTCCGGTTAATACAATTCTAGCATGAATAATAAACATTTATCATGAATTAAGGAAATAAATAATAACTTTATTATTGCCTCTAGGGCATATTTCCTTCAAGATGGCCACAACCAAGATGGTGCCGACCACTATGGTGTCCATGAAGAGGAAGAGGCCGACGACCATGGCAACTCATGGCATGAAGATGAGGACATGTATTGCGAATATGAGGAAGAAGAGGTCGACATTGCAGAGAAGCCATTGTTTATCGATGAGCTCACCCAAAGAGCCAACGCCCAAAGGAGGAGGTAAAGCATTTGCACGGGGTCATACACCAAAGTAGATGAAACGTTGATTTGCGAGAGTTGGATGGAGATTAGAGGACACGTTGATTTGTGAGAGTTGGATGGAGGTAGACCAAGATCCCAAGACTGTGTTGAGCAAAAGGGGTCCATTTTCTGGACGAGAGTTCATACAACCTTTCATGAACGGAGGAAATTACCGTGGTACAAGTTTGCGAGCACCCATGGCATCAACTCAATCCAAAAGAGAAGAGGGTTCATTCAACAAGAATGCAACAAGTATTGTGTCGTGCTTGAGACCGTCGAAGTCCGTCCCGTGAGTGGCCTAGGCGTGGGTGACCTGCTATGACCTCTCCTATTTCATCGCTATGTCATGTTCATGTTTGTTGCATCTTGTGTCCTTCACTATTACATTTATGAGCTTCTTTTCAAATGTGTAGGCATTCCAATCTTTGGAAGCCTTCAAAGCCAGGTATAAGAGCAAGCCATGCACTCTCGCCCATTGTTGGTCGCTCATCAAAGATTGTCCCAAGTTCAAAGATCAATATGCCGCTTTAAAGAAGGAAGGAGGGACGACGGCCGTGTGGCTGGGAATGGAGATGTGGTCAAGAGGACGAGGGGAAGGACCAACTCGAAGCTTGACGAGAAGTGATGCGACATCTATCGCCTTGTAAGAAACTTTGCACGGCATGATGACTCAAAAGGAAGTGAGGGGAGGAGAGGAAGCACCAAGGAAAGGAGGAGCAAATGAAGATATACTTGGAGCTCCAAACGAAGAAGATCGACATGGAGGAGGCTGACAAGAGGAGGAAGCTCGACATGGAGGAGGCCGCCCAATCGAAGAAGCTCGCGATCGAGGCCACCAATGCCGACACCAAAGCAAAAGAGGTGGCACTAGCAATCATGAGGTTGGACTTGACCAACATGTCCCCGAAGAGAAGAAGTTGGTCCGCGAACCGACAAAAGGAGATGTTCGACCAAGTCGGCATGAACTAGGGAGGCATTGACCGTGGACTATGGATGTTCTTTTTGAAGGCTTCCAAGTGTGCAGGTCGCTGGCTTTGTTGGCGGCGAGAGAACTTGGGGGTTGTTCATTTTGAAGGCTGGCTAGTGTGTCGGCCGCTGGCTTTGTTGTCGGGCGGAAAAACTTGAGGATTGCTCATTTTGTAGGCTGGCATATGTTTGCCGGCCGTTGACTTTTGTTGCTGGCAAGAATTATGGCCGCTGGGCATGAACTACCCGCCGTGGTGACAAAATTTCATTTGCAAAAACTTTTAGGCGGACGGACAAGATGTTTCCACGAGTTGGGCGCACGGCCGAAAATGGCCGGATGTTGTTCCATTGTGCTATCTAATGGACAAAATACGGATAAAACAGACGTCCTTTTGAGGTTCGTGCGTTGGAGTTGGTCTTACATCCTCGGCTGGAATCCTCTGCCTTTTTTTTTGAGTGCTTGGAATCCTCTGCCTTTTTTTTTTGAGAATCTGGAATCCTCTGCCTAGGGCAGTAAAAATTATGCTAGGCTCAGTGTACCCGGCCCAAAAGCATTTCCCTTCATCCGTCGGCCTTTGAGAGTCCACCCGACCAGCCGCCGCGCCGCGCGCAGCAGGAGCCCCTCGACGGCGGCCGTCGGCGCTAGGGTTCTTCACGTCCACCTTCGTACCTTAGCCTTCTCGCTATTCTCGTTCCGTCCTCCGGATACCCACCCTCTCTTGCCGTGTTTCTGCCGAGGCAGCGGAATCTCCCCCGATGGAGGCGGCCGCCGTCGCTTCCTCCGGCCCCGGGCTGCGCTGCGCGCTTAACCCCGCCCCGAACCAGCATAGGAAAGGCGCGCGCTTGAGCTTACCGGCCAAGAGTCAGCAGCGCTGCGCCGTCACTTGCGGGCGCTTGCTGCTCCGCCCCAACGCTCGCGTATGCACGGCGGCATCGGCATCGGCATCGACGGTGATGGATAGCGGGGCTGGGGACTCCGGGGTGAGGAGGAAGAGGCTCGCGGTGTTCGTCTCAGGCGGGGGCTCGAACTTCCGGTCGATCCACGAGGCCGTTCTGGGTGGGAAGGTGAACGGGGATGTTGTTGCGCTCGTCACCGATAAGCCAGGTGACGACCAATTTCATGCTTCCTGCAGCTCTTTTGGACTGTGGGGTCGATTGGTGGTTCTGAGGTGACGGAATCGGAATGTTGCAGGCTGCGGTGGCGCGGAGTATGCAAGGTGCAATGGCATGCCCGTGGTCGTGTTTCCCAAGTCGAAATCGGCGCCGGAGGGGGTCTCCACAGATGAACTTCTGAATGTTCTGAGGTTGGTTCTGTTGATCTTTTCTCAGGCTGTGATCTATCATCTTATATCATTCATTTGGTCTCTTCATGCTTCCACGCCTAGTCAGATAGCCTCAAAAGAACTTCTAGAGTTCTAGTCCTTTGTGAAATGCATACATTTGTAACTTCTGACTGAGGACGGCTTATCTATCATATTCTGAAGTTGCCAGTGAACGTAAGTTGATACTCCCTCCGTCCCATAATATAAGTGTAAAAAACGCTCTTATATTATGGGACGGAGGGAGTAGATTACATAATAACTTACAGGTGCTATATGTTACTCTTTTCTAGGCTCTACTTGCATGAACTTGTGTTCACAAGTTTTGCCTCAGTGTGACGTCTCTGACCGAAATCCACTATACATGTACATTATATATTTTGTGTCTCCAAATGCACCCATGTGCTTCAGTTTGCTGTTTCAACTGTTAAAATTGTATTTCATGACACATGCAGGATGGCTTAGCTCATAGTCATGTCGATTGTGAAACAGGGATCTGAAGGTAGACTTTATTCTACTTGCTGGTTACTTGAAGCTCATACCTGGTGAGCTAGTTAAGTCATTTCCCAGATCCATGCTGAATATACATCCTTCACTGCTCCCGGCATTTGGAGGCAAGGGTTATTATGGTTTGAAAGTGCATAAAGCAGTTATTGCATCTGGAGCCAGGTACTTTACATTTTGTCTAGCACCTTCCAACATTTTACATTTTCCTCCCATCAGTACTTGATTTCCACTTGAAAGAAAATTGTGTAAGCATTATTCTTGGTTGTCTTGTGATAACTGATAAAGTTGATTTGTTTGATGATGGCATTGGTTGCAGGACTACTGATTTCTTGTTTTCCATATGAAATTACCTGTTTCTTTTTGTTTTGGAAAAGGCCACCTGTTTTATTTGATGATGTTCTCCAACCATGCAGATACTCAGGACCAACTGTGCACTTTGTGGATGAGCAGTTCGACACAGGGAAAACCTTGGCCCAAAGAGTTGTGCCAGTGTTAGCCAATGATACTCCAGAGCAATTGGCTGCAAGGGTTCTTCACGAGGTAGCATCTTATGTGCATTTGAGATTTCTTAGTGGTACAGTTGACTTTACATATTCTTCTTGCTGATTTATTAACCCAACGTTACAGGAGCACCAAGTTTACGTTGAGGCAGTTGCTGCCTTGTGTGAGGATCGAATTGTGTGGCGAGACGATGGTGTCCCACTTATCAGAAGTCAGACAAACCCCAATGCGTATACCTAATTCGTGATCTCTGTCCTGAGATCTCCTGAAAACTAATGAAGTTTGTAGTGTCCGCACCAAGTGCCAGTTTTCGCCACGGCATGTAGTCAACACACACCGTTTGTCTGATTGAGTGAAATAACATGTCTAATAATCTGGTCCCAGAAACATAATGTGTACCTTGCACTGTGTTTAACTCATTGTATGGCTTGGCTTCGATGATAATCTGTGCCTGAAATAACATTTCTGATAATCTGGTCCCAGAAGCGTAATGTCACCTTGTACTGTGTTCAACTCATTGTATGGCTTGGCTTTGATGATAATGTGTTCCGGTGTGCCTGAACAAAGTTTCAGTGAATGTCTGGTTATCCACATACCCTATGTCTAAAGATGTTAGAGCAACTCCAACGGGCCGACCCAAACGGACGGCGCTTTTGTCCGCTTTTTGTCCGTTTGGGTCGTCCGCCCTTTTTTAGATTTGGGTCGGCAGCGTACCCAACGCGCCGACCCATTTCATGACCGCTCGCGCTTTAGATCATGTCAACGCGCGGGAAAGGTTCGTGCGCGGCGGGGGGGGGGGGGGGGGGGGGGGGGGGGGGGTGGACTCGGCCTAGCGCGCGTTGGCTTTGGCGCTCAAGAGCGTGGGAAATGTTTGCACGCGCATTTTGGCGTGTCACGGCCGGCGCTCGTTATAAAGATGGCGCTCCCTCCACACTCAGTCCACCACTGCCGCCCACTCGTCTCGCCCTCTCTCACTACCCTCGCCGCTTGTGCGTCACCATATCGATGCGCATCCTCGACGTTTCGGATTTTCGCGGAGTCCGCGAGCGCCCCTCCGTCGCCTTCTCCGCCGAGATCTTGTTTGGCGAGAAACGGCTCATCCTCGGCACCTTCGACACCGCTGAGCAGGCGGCCCGCGCGTACGACGCGGCGGCGTGGCGCCTCCGGCGGCCGAGACGGGAGATGAATTTTCCCGACGTGTCGAGCCAGCCGACGAGGATCGTCGCGTCCACCGGAGGCGGATGCGTCGCCTCGCCCTCGCCGAGATGGACTTGCAAGCCTTGGTGCTGTGGCGCCAACGCTTCCCGCAGGACATCGTCGATGAACGTCAGTTCTGTGAGTAGAGGAGGACGGAGAGGAATGCCAGGAGGACGGAGCGAGCCGCCTATCGGGAGGGCAAGCGTGCGCGGAAGCTGACCGCTCAAATGAGACTGAGGCTGCGAGAAACATCGGGGTGGGACTTCGCGGGCGAGAATGCTGCTGACGCCTATATTCAGACGTCGGAGGAGGACATTACCGAGTCGGAGTCGGAAAGCGACGAGTAGTTGATCTTTTCTTTTATCTATGTACGCAATAACTATCTATGTATCCTTTTTCATCGAAAAAAATGGCCGGCGGCGTCGGCCACGAAGCCGGCGGTGGAGGTTGTGCACGCGCGGGGAGGAGAGAGGGCGCGCGCGTCCGTCTTGTGTCCGCGCCGACGCAAATAAACGCAGGCGGACGAAAGCGGACGCGTGTCCGTTTGGGTCGGCGCGTTGGGTCGTCTTTTCTATCCGCGCCGACCCAAACAGACGCGGGCGGACGAAATGGGTCGCCCCGTTGAAGTTGCTCTTACCTTCAGTTTCCAGTGCTGTTTTCCTTTGTGGCGTTGCTACACTCCTTAGTTTCAGTGAATAGTCCGGTTATCCACATACCCTATAGTCATAAATATTGCAATCTCCTTAATTTTCCAACCGTAATTTGTTTACCATGCTACTTGTTGAGAGATGTCACTAGTGAATCTATGGCCTCCGGATTTATTCTCATTGCTTAATTCTTCTACAAAAATTGTTCCTTTTATTTGCCGTTCCACTTTACCATTGTCTATCTCTATCACTTGAGTTTTACCTTGTAATAGCAAGACAAGGGCTTGACAACCCTCTTACCCTGTTGGGGACAAGTTTTGTTTATGTTTTGTGTGTCGGTGTTGTTGACCTATGTAGTTTAGAATATCCTACTTTCCATAAATCTTGGTTCTTAACTAAGGGAAAACTTGCTACTTGTTGCTTCACCCTTCCTCTTGGAGGAATCCTAACGACGGGAGTAGCAGCCACCTCCTCCTCCAATTGCTCGATACCGAGCTGGAGGGCCTTGGCATTCTTCCGGCGGAGCCGACAGGCATT
This sequence comes from Triticum aestivum, assembly GCF_018294505.1. NCBI lineage: Eukaryota > Viridiplantae > Streptophyta > Magnoliopsida > Poales > Poaceae > Triticum > Triticum aestivum. The sequence continues at coordinate 210,129,440 of NC_057813.1, read as the reverse complement.
TGTCTCTGTTGTCAACGACCGGCGGTAGAAAGCCGCGAAGATCTTCTCCTCATCGGGCAAAATCGGCAGTTCGCTTCGGCGGCAGGAGGACTGTATGGCCGCCTTCGATGCTGCCGCCCTCTCCCAAGCCCGCGGCCTCTTGCAGCGAGCGGCGCGCGCCTATGATTTCGACATCCGTGTATGCGGTGTCGGCGGTGCGGGAACGAGCACCCACCGATGCCCGCGAGGAGTACCGCTGGAAGGGGGAGGGCGACAGGCCAACCGCGCGGAGCTGTGTGATGTGCGGGACAGACCTCGCCGGCGTCCGCATTGTGACAACGGGCGATAGTTTGCGGAGTAGTGTGAGCTACCGACCGTGTCGGCCCGCGAGCGCTGTAACATGATGCGGAGAGCCAACTCATCCTCGTGGACGAAGGTGTCCTAGTCGTCCACGTGGTCGGATCTATCACCTCTGCTGCTGGGAAACGAACGGGGAGTGGAGGGGAAGCAACGGAGAGCGGAGCACGAGTAAGTGGAGCTAGGGTTAACTCCGGGTGAGGATTTTACTAGGGACAAAGTAGGGTGGTGGGGGCCATGGTGGACCGGGCTGACATGGCGGGGGCATCCAGGCCTGCCATATCCACCCTAGATTTGTGATGGATATGAAGGTGCCGAACAGCCTGGACGTATAGGACTAGTTTGAGGCGCCCGACCGGGTTGAATTTTTCTGACCGGTCGATGACTGGGTCATCCGTCCAGCCGTATAGGAGGGTTTGGGGAGCCCGGCTGTCGATGCACTAAGGGCGCCCACCAACTGTCCACATCCAAATCCAATCAACAGACATGAAAAACAAGCATTGTTGGGCGATTGTTGGGCGCCAGAGCACTAATATTTATTTTTGAGCCTAGGCTCATCTGCTCTGGGTGCACAGGAAAATCAAAATAAATAAATACTAGAATGAATTTAAAAATTTGATTTTTTTTTTGTCAACCAAGACACTCAAATGCATGATGCCCAGGCAAAATTTCATCATGTGCAGACATATGAGGAGCTCGTGGCAAAAAAAAATCTTCTCACATACCCCAATTTTGTTTTTGTTTTGCAGATGTCCAAACACCACCAAATCGGCACTTGAACATCTTCCATGCAAAAAAAAAATCAGTTTTTTTAAAAAAAATTCTAGTATTTTTTTGAATTTACTGTTCATGCAAGGGAGCAGATGAGCTTTGGAGCCGAATCGTCCTGTCCGCCAAACCCTTCTTAGGCCCTGTTTGTTTCATAAGTCCTAGGACTTTTTTAAGTCCCAACTAATAAGTCATAAGTCCTTATCTATTTGTTTACAGGGACTTATAAATCCCGAGTCCCTACCTGTTTGTTTACAGGGACTTATAAGTCCATGTTGCACCGCTGCAACGAGGCTCAAGAGAGGGCCTGTCCGGCGATTGGAGGCATCGCTGCAAAGAACCGAGGCGGGGCGGCGACGGGGCGGCGAACCGAGGCAGAACGAACCGAGGCAGGGCGGCGACGGGGCGAGAGGCGAGGCGGCGACGGGCGAGAGGCGACGGGGCGAGAGGCGGGGCGAGAGGCGGGGCGGCGGCGGCGATTGGACCGAGAGGCAGGCGGCGTGCGGGGAACGAGCCTGAAGCGACGCGGGTTAGGTCCGGCCCGGGATAAGTCCCAATAAGCTCCTCACTGAGAGTCTTATTTGATAAGTCTCAAATCACCACAATAAGTTCCAATAAATCCCTTGTGTTTGGTTTAGGTGGGACTTATAGGGACTTTTTTAAGTCCCTAAACCAATAAGTCCCTGGAAACAAACACCCTCTTAACGTTCACATGAAAAAATGTACAAAATCATCTGAATCAAGGAAATGTCGCTACCAAATTGCTTCCAGAAAGATTTACAGTTGAACAAAAACTAGGTTTCCTCCTCAGCAAAATCATCCGAAGACGTCCTTTGACTTGACATGTATTACAAGGAACCATGCAGTAGAGTTGTTCTTCAGGCCAAAACAGATCATCATCGAGGATACCTCTCCGACAACAGGATTTGCTCTTCCACGGTGTACTCGCCACTTGGCTCCTCGGTGTCCCCTTCGCTTGCCGTGTCGTCGGTAGAGAATTGGCCATCATCATCATACCTCCTAGATTTTGCATCACGCGCAGCTTGCTTCCTCTTGATCCGCAGGTTTTCGAGCGTCATCTCGACTTCTCTCATCGCCGGCCGGTCTTCTCCATTCAATCTCACGCACTTTGCTGCCAGCGCAGCTACCTCCTGGACCTCTCCGTCTTCCTCTTCCATGACCTGAGGATCCAGCAATTCAGCCAGCACACCTCCTGTAACCAGTGACGCGAAATGCAGAACAAGACTATCGCCATCAACAGAATCATAAGCGAGTGGTCTCTTCCTGGTAAGCAGTTCCACGAGAAGTACACCAAAGCTGAAGACATCGCTCTTGTCTGTTAGACGTCCAGTGTAATAGTACATGGGATCCAAGTAGCCAATTGTTCCTTGAACCGCAGTAGTCACCCCCGTTTGATCAATAGGAATAAACTTTGAAGCCCCAAAGTCTGATACCTTGGCTGTTAAGCTTTCGTCAAGAAGTATGTTGGCGGACTTGATATCTCTGTGATACACTGGTACTGAAGCAGCTGAATGTAGATAGGCCAGAGCTGTAGAGATCTCAAGTGCAATCCTCAACCGGTCATCCCATGAGAGTGATACCGGTCCTTCTACGTGCAGATGATGTTCAAGAGTTCCATTTGAAATGAACTCATAAGCCAACAATGGGACTTCTGCCTCAAGACAACATCCAATAAGCTTTACGACATTCCTATGGTTGATTTGTGAAAGAATTGCAACCTCATTGATAAAGTCATCAATTTCTCTCTGTACGATAATCTTTGATTTCTTGATGGCTACAACTTGTAGGTCCAGAATGCCTTTATACACAATGCCATGTCCTCCACCGCCAACCTCACGAGTTTTGTCAAAATTGTTTGTGGCCTTCTCTAGCTCTGCTAGGGTGATGATCATCCGTTCGCCCATATCAGCTCTTTGTGATACTAACTGCTGAAATAGCAACCCATGATTTTGCTTGAAAAACTTGTCTTTTCTTTTTTCCGCCTTCTGTTGCTTGATCTTACGTGTCACAAAGGGAGCACCAAAAGCCAGAAGCACAAGAATTGACCCACCACTGGCTACTAGGCCTATATTTAAACCTGCATTATTTTGAGAAATAGAATCACATATTACATCCGTACCCCATATCTCACTAAAAGGAAACAGTTTGCACTAAATTTATCTTTTTTACCAATTCCTGGATCACAAGATTTAGCACCAAAGATTAATTTCTACCATCAACTAAAGGTTTGCAGTATGCAATTAGATTTAGTAAATAGATTTAAGCTGAGTACCATTGTTCTACGCAAATTACCTACTTAAGCTATCTTTATATGTTTGGGACCATAGAGATTTAGCAATTTTATTTGGTTAGCTAACTAAGCTCTTGTCACTATGATGCTATATTATCTTTATTAAAGCACATATGCGATTGCTAGTTTTCTTTACAGAAAAGCAACTTATCGAACTGTACTGAAAATTTCTGCCTAAAAGTCCTCTACTGACGCAGGAAGTTATCATAAAACTTCCCTCCCTGTAGAGGACTAGAATTTCTCTTAAAATAGTCACCGGTGAATAGAGGCTGTAATGACAAAATTATTAGTGGAAACTATCTATTTGAACTCACGAAGATGATTAGAATGAGATTTTTTGGAACAAGGGAGTACTTTTAATGCATGTAAGTAACAAAAATAATAATAACAGAATGTATTCAGCAAGTAATATGACGGGTTATGTTAGCATTCTCATGTATAAACCAGTTCATTGAAATTCCAGCTTTCCAATCTCATTAACAAGTTGTAGACAAGTAAAAATGTGAAGCTTTCGGGTTACTGGATCTCATCAGACAAATGCAGGGTTACTACATAATTTAACTCACAGATGGAGTTGTAATCAGATGAATACATAATTACTAATGTGTAGTGATTGTTACCTTGAGAGGATTTCTTGTTCTTGATGCACCCCCCTTTTATGAAGGGGTTCCCGTTGGTCTCATCAGGGCATTGGCAGCGAAACGCTCCAGGCATATTTAGGCAGGTTCCGTAGCATGAGTGGAGTTCCCAGTGCGCACACTCATCAATGTCTAATCAAACAACAACGAAGCACCATAAACAAAACTGATAAATTAGCCACATATGTGGCCTGTGAAATTATACCTAATTACAGGCACTAAGCTGTCCTCAGATCAACCTAATTTGCATTAAAACATTTTAAGCCAATGGAAATAAAATCAGGTTAATTCAACTTGTATACCTTGGCATCCATTCACGACGTAAGGGTTGCCTTGATACCCAGCAGAGCAGCGACAGCGGTACCCTTTGTAAGCAAAGCTCGTATAGTTCTGACAGGAGGTGCTGCTGCTGCGGCACCCAGATGCAGGCGTGCCAGGAAGCTCCTTGCCACATGTTGAGTTGCTGATCACCCAGTCCAGCAAGACTGGAAGAGTGTTTACAGTTTCGAATATCAGGCGTGTGACATTATAGGAACCTTCCTCGGCTATGTAGACTGAAGAGTCTGCATCGAATTCAGAAACATTGCCAGGGGGCTGGACCTGGATGCTGTAGGAAGTGTAGCCTTTGGGGATGGCAGCACTGCAGCAGCCAATGCCGGAGCAATCCTTGCTCAAGGGGAACTGAAAAGGCTGGCCCTTTCCTGGGGCCGGTGGGCAGTAAGTGGCACAGGCGTTGACGGTGCTGTTGTCCTCCGCGAGGAGGAGGACCTGGACGTTGCTACAAGACAGCACCAGGAACTTGTTTTTCTCCGGCGAGACGAAGAATGGGCCGCCCCTTCTGAGCCCACTCCACGTGTGGTACCTTGCTGTGCTGTTGGCCTTCTTGCCTGGTGCCCCCGCTGCTGGTGACAACGCGATGCTACTGCTGTTGACGCGCACGCCCCTGGGAATGGAGATCTCGAGCACCTCCACGGTGCCGTCGCCGAGGAACAGCTTGGGTGGCCGGTACGAGTGGTCGCAGGTGAGGTTGAAGCCGTCGCGGTAGCAGCCGGCCTCGATCCCGAATGGGTAGGAGATGCTGATGCCGCCACAGCGCGCGGTGCAGTTCCCTGCTTCTGCTGGCTGCAGCAGCAGCAGCGACGCTGCAACTACGGCCACCGTGAGCACAGCTCGCCTGCTCACTAACCTCTCCATAGATGCGGCTGCAGCTATCCTAATCTCCACAAAAAGATGGCTATGTTGGTGGACTGTTCTTCTCGTCCCTAACCTCCAAGCCAATCAAGCACCACTTAACCAATATACCCTCTGCCTCTGGTACTCTGTCTGCAGTCTACACCTACCGCATGCAGAGTCCGAGGAATTCAAGGCGCGTGCACGATGACTTGATTCGTTTGGGCTACCAACTAACTGGGCGGCTAGTGCTTTCTTTTTAAGAGGAAAATGGTCAACATTGGACATATTTCCATGCATCTTCGTAGTACTCCAGCTAACAGCCTAACACCCAGGTTGAGTGATTATAATAGCACGTTCCACATGACTTGCACTCAAAGATGGCCCCGTGATTACGACACCACTGGTTGCAGGATTTGCCTTCGCTCGGTGGTGAAAGAACATTTTGCTACCACACTCATTTGGCTAAGATTTGGGCTTCCCGGGTGGGTAGGTTTGGTCTTGTGGTCAAGCAGAGGTCGAGCACGAGCAGTTGGTTGGAAGATGCCATGGAACTTCCCTCTTCACACGTGGCTCAGCTCCAAATAAAATAAAAATAAAATCAATCTCTAGAAGTGTGACTGCAAATCGAAGAAAGGGGGCAGGCTAAGTAAGTGGATTAATGGAACCTTCGCCGATCCGGTGGAGACGGCGTCGGTGCCGCCGGCCTGGCCTCTCCGCCGACCGGCTCGCCCGGCAGAGCTAGGCGCCGCCCCGTCCGCACCAGCCAGGAAGCGGCCGGAGTTTGCCTTCCTGCGCCGGGCCGCGGAGCCCGCCGCGAGGCCTTGGGGGCCATGGCCCATGAGTATTCTGGCCAGCATCGTCGCACGCCGCTCCTCCTCCCGGTAGTTCTCTCCGCCGAGGCCGATTTGGGGCCGCCGCCGCGCGAGATGGTTCGTTCGACGTGATGTCTCCTCACGTGCAGCACACGTGTGTGTGCGCGCGCGACGATGCTACGTTGATGACGGTGCATCGACGGTACCGCCATCCCGCAGCGAAAACGAACGGAGACTTTACGCTTTCATTGGCACAAACTGGGTAGTAAAATCCGAGACAAAGAAACCAGATTCAACTGACATACACAAAAACACAGGTCTAATGGAGTTCATGCACGCAAAACCATCGGTGCAGAAAACTATCAAATTCGTGACCTCAGCACAATAAACCAGGAATATTTGCACATTCTTTTTTTCTCGAGCATGCCACGAAGCGTGTCATTACGAAGAACATTTGCTCATTGTCATACAAACAGAGCCTTCTCCTTTGTTCAGGCCCAAAAGAGATCATCTGGGGTACCTTGCTGACAGCAAGATTTCCTCTTCCATAGTATATTGTCTGCTCGATGCCTCGGCATCCCCTTCAACAGGCATATCCGTCTTGGCGAGTAAATCTTCAATTGACTTATACTGCACAACAATCTGATCCCCATCGTATCTCATTGACGCTGAATTATATGGAGCGGGCTTCTTTCTGGCCCGCAAGTTTTCAAGGGCCATCTCCACTTCCTTCATTGTTGGTCGGCTCTCTCCTTCCAATCCAGTGCACGTCGCCGCTAGCATGGCCACTTCTTGGAGTTCTCCGTCGTCTTCTTCTTCCATGACTTGCGGGTCTACTATGTCAGCAAGATCGCCTTTTTTGAGTGATGAAACGAAATGGGCAACAAGGCTGGCATCGTTATCTGATCTATACACATACGGTTTCTTCCTGGTTAGCAATTCTATAAGGAGAACACAGAAACTGAAAACATCGCTCTTGTCTGTTAGTCGACCTGTGTAGTACATGGGGTCTAAATAACCAAGTGTTCCTTGAACAGCTGTCATCACTGCTGTTTGATCAATTGGGATGTACCTTGAGGCTCCAAAGTCCGACACCTTTGCTGTTAAGCTCTCATCCAGAAGTATGTTGGAGGACTTGATATCTCTGTGAAATATGGGCACTGAAGTAGCCGAGTGCAGATAGGCTAGAGCTCTAGCGATCTCAAGTGCAATCCTTAAACGATCATCCCATGATAATGATTTTGGACCTTCCACATGAAGATGGTGGTATAGGGTTCCATTTGAAATGAACTCATAAACCAACAGAGGCACTTCTGTCTCAAGGCAGCATCCCAGGAGCTTCACCACATTTTTATGGTTGATTTGAGAAAGAATAGCAACCTCATTGATGAATTCATTGATTTCCCTTTGTACTACAATCTTTGATTTCTTGATGGCAACAACATGTAGGTCTAGAATTCCTTTATACACGACACCATGTCCGCCGCCACCAACCTCACGAGACTTGTCAAAATTGTTTGTGGCCTTCTCTATATCCCCCAAGGTAAACATCATCCTTTCACCAATATCTGCCTTTTGTGATATTAACTGCTGCAATAGCAACCCATGATTTTGGTTGAATAACTTTTCTCTCATTTTCTTCACCTTCCTTAGCTTCACCATACGTGTAACAAATGGTGCGCTAAGTGCCAGAAGCAAAATTGAGACACCCCTGATTACTATGCCTATGATTAAACCTGAAAAGTATGAAAATAACATTACATAACTTGATGGTACAAACAGCTATACAATTTATCAATTTTCTATTTTCTCTGCAGTGTATGATGAGATTTCATAAGCTCCAAAATTCCAAAAGTTGTAGGGGGTAATCTCAAAATAAATAGCAGAGTGGAAGTGGGTTGCCATTGCCAAATGACTAGTTCATTAGTGAATAGCCATGATAGGTTTCAGTCTTGCCAACTATGAACATCAAGATTGAACATCTTAAAGATAGATGGGGTGGATGTAAGATTGCAACACAACAGTAGTAGAATGTAATAAAAAAAATAAGGGAATATATAACTTTTTCTTCTCACACATATGTCTGCATCTGCCATCTTGACAAAAATGGTTCGAGGTAACATTCCAGATGTAGTTAGATAATATATTTGGAGTGGATCATAGTGCAGGTAATCAATGCTAAATAGCGGTTGTCACCTGCAGAGTAATTTGTGATCTTGATACGCCCCCCTTCTATAGAGGGGTTCCCATATGTCCCATCAGGGCAGCGGCAGTAAAATGTTCCAGGCTTATTTTCGCAAATTCCATGGCATGAGTGGGCTTCCTTATGAACACATTCATCAATATCTAGTGAAATCACAAAACAGACAAAAGATAAATAAACTATTATGATGGAAAGGAAGTCAAAATAATTACTCACCAGTGGGACTGTATTTGCTATTGTAGAAACTGTAAAACCAACTACACCAGTAAAATATTCAAATATACAACACACGTACATAGCTACAGAGTTTAAGTTGTAGTCCCCCTAATTTACATCTTAACTTGTATGACAAGGGAATAAAGCTAAATTTATTTTACTTGTACCTTGGCATCCGTCCAGGATGTAAGGGTTTCCACAATAACCGGCAGAGCAGCGGCACTGGTAGCCATTGTAGACATAGCTTGTGTAGTTTTGACAAAAGCTGTTGCTGCTGCGGCATCCAGGAGCAACAGAGTTTTGCTTTTGGCATGACGAATTGCTGATCACCCAGTCTAGCAAGGCAGGAAGTGCCACACCGCGAGGTTCAGACATGAGTTTTGAGATGTTATAGGACCCCTCCTCGGCTATATATACTGACGATTTAGCATCGGAGCTCGAGTCATTGGAAGGCTGGAGCTGGATGTGGTAGGAAGTGTAACCTTTTGGGATGCCTCCATTACAGCAGCCAAGGCCCGAGCATTCACCATGCAGAAGTAGATACCGGATAAGCTGAGGCTGTGCATCTGAGTTCCCCAAGGATGGGCAGTAAGTAGCGCAGGCGTTGATGGTGGAGTTGTCCTCTCCAATGAGGATGACTTGGATGTTGTTGCACGACAACACAAGGAACTTGTTCCTATCCGGCGCAACGAAGAACGGTCCTCTCTCTCTGAGGCCATCCCATGTGTGGTGCCTGCTTGTGTTGGGCCTGGATGCACCGTAAATATCATGACTCATTGGCATGATATTGGTGCTGTTGATGCGCACCGTGCCGTCGGGGATGGAGATCTCGAGCACTTCGACAGTGCCATCGCCAAGGAAAAGTTTGGGAGGGCGGTACGAGTAGTCACAGGTGAGGTTAAAGCCGTCATGGTAGCAATCAGGCTCGATGCCAAATGGGTAGGGGATGCTGATGTTACCACAACTTGTACTGCATCCTGCTGCTGTCACCGCTGCAGTTAGTAGCTGCAGCAGCACCGCGGCAACCACAGCTGGGAAGGGCATTTGCCTACTTGCTACTCTCTCCATGTTGCTAGCTAATCTCCACAAGCAAATGCAGTTGTCTCCTCATCTCCAAATGAAGCACTACATCACTTTAAAGCAACTCCAACGGGCCGACCCAAACGGACGGCGCATTTGTCCGCTTTTTGTCCGTTTGGGTAGGCCGCCCGCCCGGCGTCCGCCCAATTTTGCATTTGGGTCGGCAATGCGCCCAACGCGCCGACCCATTTCATGCCCGCATTCAACTTTTAAATAAAAAGGGCCCGCGGCCGATCATGCCCACGGCCATGTCTCATGCCGGCACCATGCCAGTGTATGCCGGCTTCAGAAAAAATCAACACAGTTCATGCTGGCGCACTCGCCAGCCGGCCGGCACACATGCCAGCACACAAAAAAGGGTGGGACTTGAGTTCGACCACGCCATCTCGACTCCCGTGGTCATGCCGGCACACCTGCCGGCATACAAAAAAGATGGCCCTCGCCGCCATAGATCACTCGCCGGCGAACTTGAGCATGTCGGCCTGGATCTTCTCGAACCATGGCCTCTTCCTTGGCGACACGGTGTTGAGATCCACCTTCATGATCTCCACCCCGGTCATCATGCTCGCAAGTGCCACTTCTTTCGCCTTGGTCTTGGCGTTGGCGGCCTCGATCTCTAGCATCCTGGCTTGCTTCTCCGCCTCGAGCTCGAACATCTTGGCTTGCTTCTCAGCGTCAAGATCAAGCCTCCTCCTTTGGATCTCCATGAAAGCATCCATTTGCTCCGCCTTGAAACGCCGGCGCTCCTCCTCCCTTGAGTCCTTCTTATTCATCATGCCGTCCACGCTTGCGATCAAGGCGTTGGTGGCCGCATCTCGCTTGTCCTCCTTGGAGTTGGTCTTCCCCCGCGGCCGTGCTGGCTCGCCCTCCCCAACATCCTCCACGGCTTTCTTTCCCCCGCGTGCCTTGAGTGCGGCATATTGTGCCTTGAACTTCTCTTCGTCCTTGATGACCCGATAGCAACGAGAGAGGTTGAAGCACTTGCCATTGTGTTGAACCTTGAATGCCTCCAAAGCTTGAAATGCCTACAAAATGTTTCCATGCAAGCATATGGGCAAGTGATAGCAAGGATGATCTTGATGACACAAAAGAGGGTGGCTTGCTTGCTATCATACCATGTCTTGCATGCCAATGCCGCTCACAGGGCGGGCCTTGACGCTCTCAAGGGTGGCGTAAAACTTGTTGCACTCTTGTTGGATCACTCTCCACCGCTTGGAAATGGAGACCCACCCGCGCGTGCTCACAAATTGGTAAGGTGGAAACTTCTTGCGCTCATGGAACTCTCGGTGCACACGAGTGCAAAAGGTCGAATGCTTTTGCTCGGCGCCCGTCTTCGGGTCTTGTCCAATGTCTCGCCAACACTCGCAAAGAAGCTTGTTCTCGGCCGCCGTGTACGCCTTCGTACGCTTGCTCTTGCGCTTGGGCTTAGCACTGGCGGCTTGGTTGGCGAGCTCGTCCTCGAACAAAGGATCCACGTCGATGTCGCACTCGTCCTCTTCCTCTTGCCCGTAGTCGTCCGGGAACTCGTGGTCGAGGGGGAAGCCGTCCAGGTCGACGCCGACCTGATCACGCATGAAGGTCGCCCGGTCGGGATCATAGCCAGCGGCCGGCGTGGACGCCCCCGCGGCCGTCCTGGCTTTGTGTCTCGTCGGGATCGTAGCCAGCGCATGGCGCACCGGCCTCGAAGATGAGGTTTTGCATGAAGTCCTCATCGACGGCGGACGGCATTCCCTCGAACAGGTTACAGGCGTCTGGGAGCCCGCCGGCCGACGTCTGCCACGCGCGTTTCCTCGTGCCGCCGGACAACGAGCCACCAACCACGGGGGTGGCGTTCAGGTCGATGGGCGCTGGCGCAGGCGTGGAAGGCGCGACCACGCTCACGTCGGGTGAGCACTCCCCGGAGCGGCGGGAGGCCTATGGGTAGACGTGGAAGCCGGGGACCGGGTTGCAAGCCGACACGCGGGGTGACTCGGGCAGCACCATCCGAGGAAACGCCGACGAGCCGGTGCTGGCCGCGGCTTGGACGAGGCTGTGCTGGCTAGGGTTTACCCGTAGCATGTAGAGCGCCTCCCTCGTTGCCGCCGCGACGCTGGCATTGGTGAACTCCTGCTGCGCGGCGGCCACGACGGCGGCCTGCGCGGCGGCCTCATCCTTCCTCTTGGCCGACTCGCTTGCCCGCTGTTCGGGCGTCAGCGCCTTCTTCGGCTTGGTCGCGGCGGCGGTCTTGCGCGGGGCACAAGGCTTGCCTTTCCCGGAGGGGGCGACGGCGCCGGACGAGGCGAGGGAGGCGAGGCCGGCGGCGGCGTCGAGGTCGAGGTCGAGATCGATGGCGTCGTCCATGGTTGGGGCGGGAGCGAGCGCGCGCGAACGGGAGCGTTTTTGGGAAAATGGGGGGGGGAAATGGTGGTGGCTGCCACCGACCGGCGGGCCCGGGGAGAAGAGTAGGCGCGCGCGCGCGTCCGTCTCCTGTCTGCGCCGACGCAAATCAGGCTCAAAATTGGGCCGGGAATGGGTCGCCCGCGGACGCAAAACGGACGCGCGTCCGTTTGGGTCGACGCGTTGGGCCGCCACTTTTGTCCGCGCCAACCCAAACGGACGCGGGCGGACGAAATGGGTCGCCCCATTGGAGCTGCTCTTATATCTCAACTGGCAAACGCTGCAAAGAACTCTTTAATCACTCAGCACTGCACAGGGCTTTACTGGTACTGCTCAATTTTTGTATTCTAATCCACTTAACGACCCAATAAAATAGTAGCAAAGATAATACTCCCTCAGTCCGGAAATACTTGTCGGAGAAATGGATGTATCTAGACGTATTTTAATTCTAAATACATCCATTTTGATCCATTTTCGCGACAAGTAATTCTGGACGGAGGGGGTATTAAGAGAGATCTTGTGCATCACGCGGGGCACTCGCAGCCCAAAGCAGGGCAGGGTTCCCATGTGTGGCCGGGGGGAGGGGGGGGGGGGGTTGTCGGCGCTTTCCTATCTACTCCCTCGGTCCCATAATGTAAGATGTTTTTTTACAGTGGCGCGTGATGAAGAAGCCGGTCATCCTTTGGCAATATTACAAGAAAATTCCCACAATTCAGGAGTGTACCAAATTTATTTGCTTTGGATATAGACCAGTAAATGTCCTCTCACAACATGTGATGCTTAATCTATTCATCAACTAGAACAGTCAGATGACTATCTCAGGATAGGACATTACTATCAGCTCCATCACACTCATCGATGTGTAAACAAGCCGCAATTAGGGGCAAAAATAACGGAACTTGATGCGAGTAGAGAATTCATAGATGCTGGTGAACGAAATTACCTTAGCATGAAGGTGGATGTTTACTTGAGCTTGTCTGGCCTGGTAGCTCACAAAATGGTGGATGGCAGAGGCCAGATCCGCATCTGCCCTTCCACGGCAAGCTGCCTGTGGCAGGCTTAGCTCCTCCGCCGATCCGACCATGGCCTGCGCCGAGCGCGACCAACCTCCGCCCGATGTGACCGCGAGAAGCGTTGGTCCCATCCATCCCGGGGTCGCCTCCTCCGGCTCCTCGGCCCTCGTCTAACAATCGATCCCTTCCCCTCCATTTTGCCCACTACCGTTACACACGACGGTGGCCACATTCTGCGGCGCCGGCCTTCTGCCTTTTCGACGAATTCCCGCCGAGCGACACCGGGCGCCATTAGCGCTGGGCAGCGCCGCCGTCGTCGCGCGGCGGCTATCATTTTTTCCCCGCCGACTCCTTGGTAATTCTTTTAAGAAAAACTAGAACAATGTTTCATTGCAACGGAATATAAATATTTTAATACGTTAGCTTGTGATTTACTTAGCAATAATAATGTGATTGTATAAATAAATGCTCATTCGTGAATTATCTTATATTTTGAATAGAAGTTTGGTAAGTAAATTAAAATGGAATTGGTTCAGAATTAAGTGGATTGAGGAGGGAGATCCGAATATAAATATTCTAATACGTTAGCTTGTGATTTACTCCCTCCGTTCCTAAATATTTGTCTTTTTAGAGATTACAAATGGACTACCACATACGGATGTATATAGACATATTTTAGAGTATCGATTCACTCATTTTGCTCCGTATGTAGTCACTTGTTGAAATCTCTAGAAAGACAAGTATTTAGGAACGGAGGGAGTACCTATCAATAATAATGTGATTGTATAAATAAATGCTCATCAGATTCTATCCATGAATTACCTTATATTTTGAACAAAAGTTTGCTAAGTAAATTAAAGTGAAATTGGTTTAGAAGATAAGAATATTAAGGTGATTGATTATCATATACATGAAAGGTTGGACGAAGGGATGATGGGAAGGAAGGTGAAATGAGAATCTTACGTTCTTTTTAAGTAGTATAAGAGATAAGAGATAAGAGATAATGTTTTTGTCCCTCGAGCTCACAAAAGTCCTAAAAATAATCCCGAAACCTAGCCCCCGCGTCACCTCGAGGTCAACATAGGTAACACATACTAGTGTAAAAAACGCTCTTATATTATGAGACGGAGGGAATATGTGTTACCTGTATATGTCTTTAGATTATATTGTCCGGGCCCTTAAATTGGACAACACACATTGAAGGAAATATGCCCTAGAGGCAATAATAAAGTTATTATTTATTTTCTTATTTCATGATAAATGTTTATTATTCATGCTAGAATTGTATTAACCGGAAACATAATATATGTGTGAATACATAGACAAACATAGTGTCACTAGTATGCCTCTACTTGACTAGCTCATTAATCAAAGATGGTTAAGTTTCCTAGCCATAGACATGAGTTGTCACTTGATTAACGGGATCACATCATTAAAGAATGATGTGATTGATAATACTAAAGTATGAAACAATTGCTTGGCTGACACCGGGATAGCCATGAGGGGTATCTTGTGTTAAAAAAAAGGAGCATACAAGACTATATGATTTTGTACGGATAACGTTCTGGAAGCATTGATATTTTGAAAGACATGATTGTTTGTTGGGATGCCCTAAGTATTATTGTTTTTATGTCAAACGATAGACTATTGCTTTCAATCACTTGTGTCTTAATATTCATGCCATGATTAGACATATGATCAAGATTATGCTAGGTAGCATTCCACATCAAAAATTATCTTTTTTATCATTTACCTACTCGAGGACGAGCAGGAATTAAGCTTGGGGATGCTGATACGTCTCTGTCGTATCTATAATTTTTGATTGTTCCATGCCAATATTCTTCAACTTTCATATACTTCTGGCAACTTTTTATACTATTTTTGGGACTAACATATTGATCCAGTGCCCAGTACCAGTTCCTGTTTGTTGCATGTTTTATGTTTCGCAGAAACCCAATATCAAACGGAATTCAAACGGGATAAAAACGGACGGAGAATTATTTTGGAATATTTGGGATTTTCCAGAGGAAGAATCAAGGCGAAACGGTGCCCGAGGTGGCCAGGAGATAGGGGGGCGCGGCCACCCCCCATGGGCGCTCCTGGCACTCTCCTGGGCCACCCGTAAGGCGGTTGACGCTCTTCTTTTGCCGCAAAAAGCTAATTTTACGAGAAAAATCTGGGCGAAAGATTCAGCCCAATTGGAGTTACGGATCTCCGGATATAAAATAAACGGTGAAGGGGAAGGATCTGGGAATGCAGAAACAGAGAGATAGATCCAATCTCTCATGCCATAGGAGCCAAGGACCAGAGGGGAAACCCTTCTCCCATCTAGGGAGGAGGTCAAGGAAGAAGAAGAAGAAGGGGGGCTCTCTCCCCCTTGCTTCCGGTGGCGCCGGAGCGCTACCGGGGGCCATCATCATCACCGGGATCTTCACCAACACCTCCGCCATCTTCACCAACATCCATATCACCTTCCCCCTTCTATCTACAGTGGTCCACTCTCCCGCAACCCGCTGTACCGTCTACTTGAACATGGTGCTTTATGCTTCATATTATTTTCCAATGATGTGTTGCCATCTTATGATGTCTCAGTAGATTTTCGTTGTCCTGTCGGTGATTAATGAATTGCTATGATTGGTTTGAGTTGCATGTTTTATTATTGGTGCTGTCCTATTGTGCCCTCCGTGTCGCGCAAGCGTGAGGGATTCCCGCTGTAGGGTTTGCAATATGTTTATGATTTGCTTATGGTGGGTGGCGTGAGTGACAGAAGCACAAACCCGAGTAAGTAGGTTGTTTGCATATGGGATAAAGGGGACTTGATACTTTAATGCTATGGTTGGGTTTTACCTTAATGATCTTTAGTAGTTGCGGATGCTTGCTAGAGTTCCAATCATAAGTGCATATGATCCAAGTAGAGAAAGTATGTTAGCTTATGCCTCTCCCTCAAATAGAATTGCAATAGTGATTACCGGTCTAGTAAAGTAGTCAATTGCTTAGGGACAATTTCACAACTCCTACCACCACTTTTCCACACTCGGTTTATTTACTTATTACATCTTTATCTAAACATCCCCTAGTTTATATTTACGTGCTCTTTATTATCTTGAAAACCTATCCAACAATACCTACAAAGTACTTCTAGTTTCATACTCATTCTAGGTAAAGCGAACACTAAGCGTGCGTAGAGTCGTATCACTGGCAGATAGGACTTGAGAGAATATTTGTTCTACCTTTAGCTCCTCGTTGGGTTCGGCACTCTTACTTATCGAAAGAGGATACAACTATCCCGTATACTTGCGGGTCATCATTGTTCTGTTTACATGAATAAAACCTTCGATGGTCATACACCCAATGAAAATAGTTTATTGGATCTCGATCGTAGTGATACACATATTCATAATATTGATGCCAAAAGATGCAAAGTTGATAATGATAGTGCAACTTATTTGTGGCACTACCGTTTGGGTCATATCGGTGTAAAGCGCATGAAGGAAGTCCATAAAGATGGATTTTTTAGAATCGCTTGGTTATGAATCATTTGATGCTTGCGAACCGTGCCTTTTGGGCAAGATGACTAAAACTCCGTTCTCCGGAATAATGGAACGAGCTACTGACTTGTTGGAAATAATACATACCGATGTATGCGGTCCAATGAGTGTTGATGCTCGTGGCAGGTATCGTTATTTTCTGACCTTCACAGATGATTTAAGTAGATATGAGTATATCTACTTAATGAAGCACAAGTCTGAAACATTTGAAAAGTTCAAAGAATTTCAGCGTGAAGTGGAGAATCATCATAACAAGAAAATAAAGTTTCTACAATTTGATCGTAGAGGAGAATATTTGAGTTATGAGTTTGGCCTTCATTTAAAACAATGTGGAATAGTTTCACAGCTCACGCCACATGGAACACCATAGCGTAATGGTGTGTCCGAACGTCGTAACCGCACTTTATTGGATATGGTGCGATCTATGATGTATCTTACCGATTTACCACTATCGTTTTGGGGTTATGCATTAGAGACAGCTGCATTCACTTTAAATAGGGAACCATTAAAATCCGTTTGAGACGACGCCTTATGAACTGTGGTTTGGCAAGAAACCAAAGTTGTCGTTTGTTAAATTTTGGGGCTGCGATGCTTATGTGAAAAAGTTTCAACTTGATAAGCTTGAACCCAAATCGGAGAAGTGCGTCTTCATAGAATACCCAAAGGAAACTGTTGGGTACACCTTCTATCACAGATCCGAAGGCAAGATATTCGTTGCTAAGATGGATCCTTTCTAGAGAAGGAGAGTCTCTCGAAAGAAGTGAGTGGGAGAAATGTAGAGCTTGATAAGGTAACTGTACCTTCTCCCGAATTGGAAAGTAGTTCATCACAAAAATCAGTTCCAGTGATTCCTACACCAATTAGTGAGGAAGCTAATGATGATGATCATGAAACTTCAGATTAAGTTACTACAGAACCTCGTAGGTCTTCCAAAGTACAGTCAGCACCAGAGTGGTACAGTAATCCTGTTTTGGAGGTCATGTTACTAGACCATGATGAACCTACAAACTATGAGGAAGTGATGATGAGCCCAAATTCCGCGAAATGGCTTGAGGCCATGAAATCTGAGATAGGATCCATGTATGAGAACAAAGTGTGGACTTTGGTGGAGTTGCCCGATGATCGGCTGTAACGCCCCGGATTCGATGCGCCAGGTGTCTGCCAGTTATTCGCCGTCATTGCCATGTCATTTGCTTGCGTGTTGCATATTGCCATGTCATCATGTGCATTTCATTTTGCATACGTGTTCGTCTCATGCATCCGAGCATTTTCCCCGTTGTCCGTTTTGCAATCCGACACTCCTATGTCCTCCGGCGTCCCCCTTTTGTCTCTCGTTGTGAGCGGGTGTTAAACTTTGTCGGAATGGCCCTAGGTTTGCCAAGCGGCCTTGGTATAGCACCGGTAGACCGCTTGTCAAGTTTCGTTACATTTGGAGGTCGTTTGATACTCCTACGGTTAACCGGGTAACCAGAAAAGCCCCTTTTGTCTTGCAGCCCAACACCCCTCCAAAGTGGCCCAAAACCCATCCTAACCTCCTCCATGCTCTCGGTCGTTCGATCACGATCGTGTGGGCGAAAACCACACCTTATTTGGACTCTCCTAGCTCCCAGAATCTATAAATAAGTCCTCCCCTCCATTTTTCGCGGATGAATCCCCAAACCCTAGCATTTTTCCCCTCCGCGCCGCCGGACACGTCCGGCCCGAGCCGGACAAAGTTGCCGCCGCCGCCCGGCCAACCGTGCAGCGCCACATGGCACCGCCACCGCCGGGCGCCTCCGCAGCTCCCCCGCACCTGTCGCGGGCCCACCGAGCCCGAGCCAGGCCCTCCCCGGCCTGGCTTTCTCGTGCCGCCGCCCTCGGCCTCTGGCAGCATCTCCGCCGCCGACCACCGCGCCCCCGTCGCCGGCAAGCTCCGCCGGCACCGCCCGCTGCCCGCCGGCGCCGCCCGCTGCCCGTCGGCGCGCCCGTCCTCGGCCGCCATGGCGCCCGTGCCCCGCCCGACGCCCTCCGCCGCTGCCGCGCCGGATCCGGCCGGACCAGCCGTCCTTGCCCCAACCCCGGCCACCGGAGCCCTCGCCGGCTCCTTCTCCTTCCCCAACTCCGGCGAGCTTGCGCCGCCGCCTCGTGGAACGCGCCAGATTCAGATCTGAAAACGGAGATTGACCCCGAATTTTCGCTAAGTCCCCTTTTTCTGTCATATTTTGGTGCCCCCTTTGACCTGTCATATCTCTGTGCATATAGCTCCGTTTTGCGTGCATAATATGTCAAGATTTTCGTTATGAGATGCTCTGCATTTTGTTCCATTATGCCATGCTTGTTTGAGGTCATCTTGATGCCTAAATCTTCGTTACAAGAGTGCTATATGATGTTAATCTGCTGAAACTGTTATAACTTGGTGATTTGTCATTTTTGTTGCATTTGATGTGTGCATCCTATGAGCATGAGCTCTACATGTGTTTTGAACTATGACATGCCATCTTTACAGGGGTGCCATCCATGTATTTTTGTGAGTTGTGTAGTGAGTGCATCAAGCTTGTTAAGTAGGGTACTTGCTGTTGCTGTTTTGCTATGCTGAATCTATTATTTGGTGATGCTATGTAAACCTGCTGCTACAAGTCATTCCTTGCATAATCTGGAGATGTTCACTAAGGATGTTTTGTTCTACATGTCATGCTCTATCCATCCATGCCCCTGGTTGCATTTATGGCTTGCTGTAGCTTGTTGTAATCGTGCTCTCAAATTGCTAAATAATGTTGCTGTCATCCTGTTAACATTAAGTGCAGTTTTGCCATGTGTTTTGTGAGTGATCCATGCACTCTATGAACTTGCTCTTGCCATGTGTAGCTTCATAAACATGCCTTATTACTGTTGGTCACCTTGCCATGCCATGTATTGCTCTGCGGTGAGTGGTACAAGCTCAGCAACATGCCTACTTATTGTTGTTCCTGCCATGTATGAATCTGTCATATATTTTGCCATGTTTACATGGGTGCCATCATATCTTCTGATCCTTTTTGGCTCATGGTCAGTAAAGCACTTTTGTTCTATGCAATTAGTAAGTTCATGACATGCCTTTGTTTGCCATGTTAAGTTCCTATAACATGTTGTTTGATAGCTCTAAACATTGCAACCTGATGTTATTTCTGCAAAGTCTGAAACTGATATTATTTGCAATCTTGCCATGTGTTTTGGAGCATGTTCTAGTGATTTCTGGAGATGGCTCAGTGTTCATGTTTTGTTATGCTTTACCTGAACATCATGTCCATGCCTTTTGTTCTTATGTTGGGGTGCTGTAGAATGTTGTTTTGATGCTTGCAATATGCCTAGTTGCTGTTTTGGACAGATTGTTGCTATAACTTGTTTCATGTGTGTGTGTGTTGAACCGTTGCTCCGTTTTGAGTGTGCTCTATGTGAAACTTGCTTAGAATTGCATATAGTTTCATATTATCATGTTGCATCCTTGTTTTGGTGTGGTTGCTTGATGTTTGAATGCATTTTGCATCAATGCCATGTTTAACTTGTTTTGCTCATATCTTCTAGGCCGTAGCTCCGAACTAAATGAACTTTATATGTAACTTGACTAGGATTTCGTGTAGATCATATTGGTGCATCTTAACTTGCTGTTTAAAAACTTGAACATAAGGTTTATTCACATCTGGACCAACTTCTAAATTTGCATATGAGGACTTACCGGAATTGTTAGATGTTGTTTCCGGCCTCATTTAAACTTGCTTTGTTGTGTTGCTCTTGTATGCATCATCTCTTGCCATGAGTAGCTTTGTCATGCATCATGCTTGTTGTGCATCATGTCTTGTTCATGTGTGGTGTGTTTACCATGTTGTGTGCTTCTTCTCGATAGTTCCCGTTTCGTTGCGATCGTGAGGATTCGTTCGTCTACGCTTGGTTCGTATTTATGGCTTCATCTTCTTCATGGACTCGTTCTTATTCCTTGCGGGATTTCAGGCAAGATGACCACTACCCTGGATCTCACTACTATCACTGCTATGCTAGTTGCTTCGTTCTGTCGCTATGCTGCGCTACCTATCACTTGTTCTTCAAGCCTCCCAAATTGCCATGAACCTCTAACCTTTGACACCCTTCCTAGCAAACCGTTGATTGGCTATGTTACGCTTTGCTCAGCCCTCTTATAGCGTTGTTAGTTGCAGGTGAAGATGAAGATTGACCCATGATGGACAGGATGATGTTGGGATATCACAATATCTCTTATTTAATTAATGCATCTATATACTTGGTAAAGGGTGGAAACTCGGCCTTATGCCTGGTGTTTTGTTCCACTCTTGCCACCCTAGCTTCCGTCATACCGGTGTTATGTTCCCGGATTTTACGTTCCTTACGCGGTTGGGTGATTTATGGGACCCCCTTGACAGTTGGCTTTGAATAAAACTCCTCCAGCAAGGCCCAACCTTGGTTTTACCATTTACCTCACCTAGCCCTTTTTTCCTTGGGTTTCTGGAGCCCGAGGGTCATCTTTATTTACCCCCCCCAGGCCAGTGCTCCTCCGAGTGTTGGTCCAAACTAGAGCACCGTGCGGGGCCATTCCTTGGCAACTTGGATTACGTCGGTACCTATACGCTTAGCTTATCCGGTGTGCCCTGAGAACGAGATATGTGGAGCTCCTATCGGGATTTGTCGGCATAGCGGGTGGTCTTGCTGGTCTTGTTTTACCATTGTCAAAATGTCTTGTAAACCGGGATTCCGAGTCTGATCGGGTCTTCCTGGGAGAAGGTATATCCTTTGTTGATCGCGAGAGCTTATCATGAGCTAAGTTGGGACACCCCTGTAGGGTATAAACTTTCAAAAGCTGTGCCCGCGGTTATGGGCAGATGGGAATTTGTTAATGTCCGGTTGTAGATAACTTGACACCAGATCTGAATTAAAACGCATCAACCGCGTGTGTAGCCGTGATGGTCTCTTTTCGGCGGAGTCCGGGAAGTGAACACGGTTTTGGGTTATGTTTAACGTAAGTAGGAGTTCAGGATCACTTCTTGATCATTGCTAGCTTCACGACCGTTCCGCTTGCTCTCTTCTCGCTCTTATTTGTGTATGTTAGCCACCATATATGCTTAGTCGCTGCTGCAGCCTCACCACTTTACCCCTTCCTTTCCCTTTAAGCTTTGCTAGTCTCGATACCCATGGTAATGGGATTGCTGAGTCCTCGTGGCTCACGGATTACTACAACAACAGTTGCAGGTACAGGTTATGCGATGATCATGACGCGAGAGCGATGTTTGCTTGTCTTGGAGTTCTTCTTCTGCTTCTTCTTCGATCAGGGGTTAGGTTCCAGGTTGGTAGCCTGGGATAGCAGGGTGGATGTCATTTGAGTTTCTGTTTGTGTTTCATCCGAGTCGGATGGTGCTCTTATGTAAGATGATGTTGTATTCGTGTGGCATTGGATGCCTTATGTATGTATCCCCATCTATTAGGTAATGTTGATGTAATGATATCCACCTTGCAAAGCGTTTCAATATGCGGTTCTATCCTTGGTGGGACCCTCGAGTCTCTTTAGGATAGTATCGCATATTGGGCGTGACATCGGCAAGCCATATTGTATAAATCGATCTTCAAGAGGAAGACAAACGCTGATAAGTAGTGTTACTATCTACAAAGCTCGACTTGTCGCAAAAAGTTTTTCGACAAGTTCAAGGTGTTGAATACAATGAGATTTCCTCACTCGTATCGATGCTTAAGTCTATCCGAATCATGTTAGCAATTGCCACATTTTATGAAATCTGGCAAATGGATGTCAAAACTGCATTCCTTAATGGATTTATTAAATAAGAGTTGTATATGATGCAACCAGAAGGTTTTGTCAATCCTAAAGGTGCTAACAAAGTGTGCAAGCTCCAGTGATCCATCCATGGACTGGTGCAAGCATCTCGGAGGTTGAATATACGCTTTGATGAGTTGATCAAAGCATATAGTTTTATACAGACTTGCGGTGAAGCCTGTATTTACAGGAAAGTGAGTGGGAGCACTACAACGTTTCTGATAAGTATATGTGAATGACATATTATTGATCAGAAATAATGTAGAATTTTCTGGAAAGCATAAAGGAGTGTTTGAAAGGAGTTTTTTCAAAGAAAGACCTCGGTGAAGCTGCTTACACATTGAGCATCAAGATCTATAGAGATAGATCAACACGCTTGATAAGATTTTTCAATAAGTACATACCTTGATAAGATTTTGAAGTAGTTCAAAATGGAACAGTCAAAGAAGGAGTTCTTGCCTGTGTTGCAAGGTGTGAAGTTGAGTAAGACTCAAAACCCGACCATGGCAGAAAGTAGAAAGAGAATGAAAAGTCATTCCCTATGCCTCAGTCATAGGTTCTATAAAGTATGCTATGCTATGTACCAGACCTATTGTATACCTTGATCTGAGTTTGGCAAGGGAGTACAATTTTTATCTAGGAGTAGATCACTGGACAGCAGTCAAGAATATCCTTAGTTAGGACTAAGGAGAGGTTTCTCGATTATGGAGGTGATAAAAGAGTTCGTCGTAAAGGGTTACATCGGTACAAGCTTTTACACCGATCCAGATGACTCTAAGTCTCAATCTGGATACATATTGAAAGTGGGAGGAATTAGCTATAGTAGCTCCGTGCAGAGCATTGTAAACAAAAAATATTTGCAAAATACATACGGCTCTGAATGTGACACACCCGTTGACTAAACTTCTCTCACGAGCAAAACATGATCACACCTTAGTACTCTTTGGGTGTTAATCACATATCGATGTGAACTAGATTATTGACTCTAGTAAACCCTTTAGCCGTTTGTCACATGACGATGTGAACTATGGGTGTTAATCACATGCAGATGTGAATATTAGTGTTAAATCACATGGTGATGTGAACTAGATTACTGACTCTAGTGTAAGTGGGAGACTGAAGGAAATATGCCCTAGAGGCAATAATAAAGTTATTATTTATTTCCTTATTTCATGATAAATGTTTATTATTCATGCTAGAATTGTATTAACCGGAAACATAATACATGTGTGAATACATAGACAAACATAGTTTCACTAGTATGCCTCTACTTGACTAGCTCGTTAATCAAAGATGGTTAAGTTTCCTAGCCATAGACATGAGTTGTCATTTGATTAAAGGGATCACATCATTAGAGAGTGATGTGATTGACTTGACCCATTCCGTTAGCTTAGCACTTGATCGTTTAGTTTGTTGCTATTGCTTTCTTCATGACTTATACATGTTCCTATAACTATGAGATTATGCAACTCCCATTTACCGGAGGAACACTTTGTGTGCTACCAAACATCACAACGTAACTGGATGATTATAATGGTGCTCTACATGTGTCTCCGAAGGTACTTGTTGGGTTGGCGTATTTCGAGATTAGGATTTGTCACTCCGATTGTCGGAGAGGTATCTCTGGGCCCACTCGGTAATGCACATCACTATAAGCCTTGCACGCATTGTAACTAATGAGTTAGTTGCAGGATGATGTATTATGGAACGAGTAAAGAGACTTGCCGGTAACAAGATTGAACTAGGTATTGAGATACCGACGATCGAATCTCGGGCAAGTAACATACCGATGACAAAGGGAACAATGTATGTTGTTATGCGGTTTGACCGATAAAGATCTTTGTAGAATATGTGGGAGCCGATATGAGCATCCAGGTTCCGCTATTGGTTATTGACCGGAGACATGTCTCGGTCATGTCTACATAGTTCTCGAACCCGTAGGGTCCGCACGCTTAATGTTAGATGACGGTTATATTATGAGTTTATGTATTTTGATGTACCGAAGATAGTTCGGAGTCCCGGATGTGATCATGGACATGACGAGGAGTCTCAAAATAGTCGAGACATAAAGATCGATATATTGGACGACTATATTTGGACACCGGAATGGTTCGGGTGAGATTGGGACAATACTGAAGCTCCGGGAGGTTATCGGAACCCCCCGGGAGGTATATGGGCCTTAATGGGCTTTAGTGGAAAGGAGGGGAAAGGAGCAAGGGAGGCCCCCCCAAGCCCAATCCGAATTGGGAAGGGGGCCGCCCCTCCCCCCTTTCCTTCCTCCCTCCTTCCTCTTCCTTCCCTCTCCTTCTCCAAATAGGAAAAGGAGGAGTCCTACTCCCGGTGGGAGTAGGACTCCCCCCTTGGGCGCGCCTCCTCGTTTGGCCGGCCCCCTCCTCCACTCCTTTATTATACGTGGGAGGGGGGCACCCCATAGACACAACAATTGATCATTGATCTCTTAGCCGTGTGCGGTGGCCCCCTCCACCATAGTCCACCTCGATAATATCGTAGTGGTGCTTAGGCGAAGCCCTGTGTCGATAGAACATCATCGTCGTCACCACGCCATCGTGCTGACGGAACTCTCCCTCAAAGCTCGCCTAGATCGGAGTTCGAGGGACGTCATCGAGCTGAACGTGTGCTGAACTCGGAGGTGCCGTGCGTTTGGCACTTGATCGGTCGTATCATGAAGACGTACGACTACATCAACCGTGTTGTGCTAACGCTTTTGCTTTCAGTCTATGAGGGTACGTGGACAACACTCTCCCCTCTCGTTGCTATGCATCACCATGATCTTGCGTGTGCATAGGATTTTTTTTGAAATTACTACGTTCCCCAACACACATAACGTTCACCACAGTATAACAACTTACTAGACAAATCAAGACTACTAAAACAAATGACGACATATAGGATAGGCACAAATGAATCTTACCATTCACCTACATCTCCCACGCCTAGAACAAATTACTCACACATCGAAAGAGAATAACCAACCATCATAGAGAATAAATCCTTGAAAACCATATCAATGATGAGTATAAATAGAGTTATATAGCCTGATCTTACAACTTGGGGATTCCTCTTACCATGATGATGATGATGATGATGATGATGATGATGATGAGATGAAATGAGTACCTGAAGAATCTCCGGCGGTTCTTCTTCTCCGGATCTCTTCGGTCTCTGTTCTGGATGGCGTGTGGTGGCTGAAAGGTCGTGGATGTTGCCTAGAGCAGGGAGGGAGAGGCTGAATATGCGCTTTAAAATAATTACGGTTTAGGCTTGAACAAATCCAAAATAAAACTAGCCGTTAATTTGACAAGCACAAAACCTAAATCGACTAGGCTCACCTATGTGCATCAATAACTTATGTTAAGCAAGATAACCAACTTTTTTTCCGAAAAGGAGGTTATCTCCCGGCCTCTGCATCAAAATGATGCATGCGACCATTTTATTAATAAGCAAACAATCCAACAAAGTCTCCAAGTCTCAAAAAGTAAAAGGGCTCACAAAGAGCTAAAAATATGAAAACGGGATAGCGACAACCGGTAGAATAAAGATAGAAAGGAAACTAAACACCTATCCTATTACATGACCGCCATCCAAACCGGTTGTAGATAGCCCGCTCTACAGTCTTCCAATGGATAGACCCGGTAACCATACGCTCCCTCGCATCCGTCGGAGTGAGTAACGACCACATCCGGATCAATGTAGTGAACCGGAAAATAACCTACAAGAAATGAATATTTGTTGTTCTGTTAAAAACCAAATCGTTCCTGTAGTTCCATATCATACAAGACCTCCAAGCAAAACACATATCATGTGGTGAATAAAAATATAGCTCCAAGTAAAGTTACCGATAGACGAAGACGAAAGAGGGGATGCCTTCCGGGGCATCCCCAAGCTTAGGCTCTTGGTTGACCTTGAATATTACCTTGGGGTGCCTTGGGCATCCCCAAGCTTATGCTCTTGCCACTCCTTATTCCACAGTCCATCGAATCTTTACCCTTGAAAACTTCACAACACAAAACTCAACAGAAAACTCATAAGCTCTGTTAGTATAAAAAAATAAATCACCACTTAGGTACTGTTGTGAACTCATTCTAAATTCATATTGGTGCAATATCTACTATATTCCAACTTCTCTATGGTTCATGCCCTCCGATACTACTCATAGATT
Source organism: Triticum aestivum (assembly GCF_018294505.1). Lineage (NCBI taxonomy): Eukaryota > Viridiplantae > Streptophyta > Magnoliopsida > Poales > Poaceae > Triticum > Triticum aestivum. The sequence continues at coordinate 210,102,998 of NC_057813.1, read as the reverse complement.
CATCAAAATAAGCAAACAACACAATGAAAACAGAATCTGTCAAAAACAGAACAATCTGTAGTAATCTGTGTCATTCGAATACTTCTGTAACTCCAAAAATTCTACCAAATTAGGAAGTCCTAAATTGTTTTTGTACCAATCCAGGGCAAAAAGAATTGGATAAAAGCACGTTTCTGTGAATTATCAAAACTAATTTACTGGGTGCAAAAGTTTCTAATTTTCAGCAGGATCAACACAACTATCACCGTAAGCTATCCTAAAGGTCTTACTTGGCACTTTATTGAAACAAAAGCTATAAAGCATGATTACTACAGTAGCATAATCATGTTAACACACAAAAACAGTAAGGGTAAAGATTGGGTTGTCTCCCAACAAGTTCTTTTCTTTAACGCCTTTTTAGCTAGGCATGATGATGACAATGATGCCCACATAAAAGATAAGAATTGAAACATAACGGGAGCATCATGAAGCATATGACCAGCACATTTAATCCTAACCCAGTTCCTATGCATAGGGATTTTGTCAGCAAACAATTTGTGGGAACAATAATCAACTAGCATAGGAAGGTAAAACAAGCATAGCTTCAAGATTTTCAACACATAGAGAGGAAACTTGATATTATTGCAATTCCTACAAGCATATACTCCTCCCTCATAATAATTTTCAGTAGCATCATGAATTCATTCAACAATATAACCAACACCTAAAGCATTCTTTTCATGATCTACTTGCATAGAAAATTTACTACTCTCCACATAAGCAAAATTCTTCTTATTCGGAATAGTAGGAGTATCATAAGAGACTCGAATACTATAAATTGTTTCCATATTAAAAGAGTAATGTTCAGAAAAAAGGTAATCATAATCATGAAAAGTTTTATAAATATAATCATCACTGCTTTTTATAGCATAAGTTTCATCACAATAATCATCATAAACAGGAGGCATGCTATCATCATAATAAATTTGCTCATCAAAACTTGGGAGGCTAAAAATATCATCTTCATTAAGTGTAGCATCCCCAAGCTTGGGACAAACATTAATTTCAACAAATATATTCTCAAACATGTCATTCTCCTCAAACATGGCATCCCCAAGCTTGGGCCTTTTCATATCATAAGCATAATCACTCTCATCATTAATAGTATGGATAGCACCAATAGTATAACAATTTTCATCATCACAATGAGTAGTAGGAGCAACATCATTTGGGAGGGATACCTTTTTACCTTTGCTTCTCCGTCTTCTGTTTTTCTTCTTCACATCATGTGTGGGTTTAATCCTCTTTTTGGAGCTCCTTCTTAATGAGATTGGTTGAATAGAAGTCTCCTCCTTGTTACCTGATTCATCATAAGAAATAATAGGAGGATATTGGGAAGTCTCTTCCCTTTCATTAGTATTCTCTTCATCTTATATTTGCTTTCTTTTCTTTATGTAATTGGCAATATAAGGATTTTCAATGCAATTTACCGCACAATACATATAAATTTCCTCTAGATTAATATCAAGGAATTTCTGAAGGTTATATTCTGGAATATGCTTAGTTGCACGTTTCATTTCTTCATAACCCAAAAGCAAACTAAGTTCATTATGATGTGCAAGGGAAATCAAGTCATCACAATTTTTGGACACGATTCAATCATGAAACAATTCGCATGGGAGATTTAAATGACCATGTTCATTGCAAAGTTCACAAGTACGGTAAAGAAATTTTAAATTTTCAGCACTCACATCTAGCCTTTCTTGCAACCATTTAGTTTCTAAATACTTATGCCTCTTGCAAAATTTATCTTCCATATTTGGTGTGTACTTGCAAACTCTATGCACTCCACAAAAATTGACATGCTTATAAGAGACATTTTCATCATGACTAGTGAAATCATCATTAGTACTATGGATATTCAAAGAGTTCATATTAACAACATTGCAATCATGCTCATCATTCAAAGATTTAGTGCCATACATTTTATAGACTTCTTCTTCTAGAACTTGAGCACAATTTTCCTTTTCATCATTCTCACGAAAGATATTAAAAAGATGAAGCATATGAGGCAAACTCAATTCCATTTTTTTGTAGTTTTATTTTATAAACTAAACTAGTGATAAAACAAGAAACTAAAAGATTCGATTGCAAGATCTAAAGATATACCTTCAAGCACTCACCTCCCCGGCAATGGCGCCACAAAAGAGCTTGATGTCTACTACACAAACTTCTTCTTGTAGACATTGTTGGGCCTCCAAGTGCAGAGGTTTGTAGGATAGTAGCAAATTTCCCTCAAGTGGATGGCCTAAGGTTTATCAATCCATGGGAGTGCTACCTCTTGAGCATGCGTTGGTTTTTCCCTTGAAGAGGAAAGGGTGATGCAGCAAATTAGCGTAAGTATTTCCCTCAGTTTTTGAGAACCAAGGTATCAATCTAGTAGGAGGCTCCTCAAAAGTCCCACTCACCTACACAAACAAACAAGAACCTCGCAACCAACGCGATAAAGGGGTTGTCAATCCCTTCACGGTAACTTGCAAAAGTGAGATCTGATAGAGATAATAAGATAAGATAAATATTTTTGGTATTTTTATGATATAGATTGGAAAATAAAAGATGCAAATAAAAGTAGATGGAAAACTTATATGATAAAAGATAGACCCGGGGGCCATAGGTTTCACTAGTGGCTTCTCTCAAGATAGCATAAGTATTATGGTGGGTGATCAAATTACTGTCGAGCAATTGATAGAAAAGCACATAGTTATGAGATTATCTAGGCATGATCATGTATATAGGCATCACGTCCATGACAAGGAGATCGAAACGATACTGCATCTACTACTATTACTCCACACATCGACCGACTTAAGTTCATGAAGAACAGAGTAACACATTAAGAAAGATGACATGGTGTAGAGGGATAAACTCATGCAATATGACATAAACCCCATCTTTTATCCTCGATGGCAGCAATACAACACGTGCCTTGCAGCCCCTGCTGTCACTGGGAAAGGACACCGCAAGATTGAACCCAAAGCTAAGCACTTCTCCCATTGCAAGAAAGATCAATCTAGTAGGCCAAACCAAACTGATAATTCGAAGAGACTTGCAAAGATAACAAATCATACATAAAAGAATTCAGAGGAGATTCAAATATCTCTCATAGATAATTGATCATAAACCCACAATTAATCGGATCTTGACAAACACACCGCAAAAAGAGTTACATCGAATAGATCTCCAAGAAGATCGAGGAGAACTTTGTATTGAGATTCAAAGAGAGAGAAGAAGCCATCTAGCTAATAACTATGGACCCAAAGGTCTATGGTAAACTACTCACAACTCATCGGAGAGGCCTTGGAGATGATGTAGATGCCCTCCATGGTCGATTCCCCCTCCGGCGGAGCGCCGGCGAAGGCTCCAAGATGGGATCTCGCGGATACAGAAGGTTGCGGCGGTGGAGATAGTTTTTCGTGATGCTCCTGGATGTTTTCGGGGTACGTGGATATATATAGGAGGAAGAAGTAGGTCGGTTGATGCTCAAGGGGCCCACGAGGGTGGGAGGCGCGCCCACCCCCATGGGGAGCACCGGGCACCCTCGTGGCTGCCTCGTTTGTTGCTTGACGTCCACTCCAAGTCCCCTGGATTGCGTTTGTTCCAAAAAGATCGCTTCCGAAGGTTTCATTCCGTTTGGACTCCGTTTGATATTCCTTTTCTTCGAAACACCGAAATAGGCGAAAAAGCAGCAATTCGGGCTGGGCCTCCGGTTAGTAGGTTAGTCCCAAAAATGATATAAAAGTGTAAAGTAAAGCCCATAAACATCCAAAACAGGTAATATAATAGCATGGAACAATCAAAAAATATAGATACGTTGGAGACGTATCAAGCATCCCCAAGCTTAATTCCTGCTCGTCCTCGAGTAGGTAAATGATAAAAACATATTTTTTTGATGTGGAATGCTACCTAGAATAATGCTCAATGTAATTTTGTTTATTGTGGCATGAATGTTCAGATCCAAATGATTCAAAATAAAAGTTCATATTGACATAGGAAATAGTAATACTTCAAGCATACTAATCAAGGCAATCATGTCTTCTCAAAATAGCATGGCTAAAGAAAGTTTATCCCTACAAAATCATATAGTTTGGTCATGCTCCATTTTCGTCAGACAAGAATGCTCTCATCTTGCACACCCCTGATGACAAGCCAAGCAATTGTTTCATACTTTAGTAATCTCAAACTTTTTTCAACTTACACGCAATACATGAGCGTGAACCATGGATATAGCACTATGGGTGGAATAGAATATGGTGATGGAGGTTGTGTGGAGAAGACAAAAAAGAAGAAAGTCTCATGTTAATGAGGCTAATCGACGGGCTATGGAGATGCCCATCAATTGATGTCAACATGAGGAGTAGGGATTGCCATGCAACGGATGCACTAGAGCTATAAATGTATGAAAGCTCAACAAAAGAAACTAGTGGGTGTGCATCCAACTTGCTTGCTCACGAAGACCTAGGGCATTTTGAGGAAGCCCATCGTTGGAATATACAAGCCAAGTTCTATAATTCAAAATTCCCACTAGTATATGAAAGTGACAACATATGAGACTCTCTAGATGAAGAACATGGTGCTACTTTGAAGCACAAGTGTGGAAAAAGATAGTAGCATTGTCCCCCTTTTTTGGGCCTTTTTTTGTCCTTTCTTTTTTATTTGGCCTTTCTTTTTTTTGGCCTTTCTTTTTTTAGGGACAATGCTCTAGCAATGATGATCATCACACGTCTATTTATTTACAACTCATGAGTTACAACTCAAAACTAGAACAAGATATGACTCTATATGAATGCCTCCGGCGGAGTAATGGGATGGGCAATGAATCAAGAGTGACATGTGTGAAATTATGAAGGTGGCTTAGCCACAATACGATGTCAACTACATAATCATGCAAGGCAATATGACAATGATGATGCATGTCATGATGAACAGAACGGTGGAAAGTTGCATGGCAATAATATCTCGGAATGGCTATGGAAATGCCATAATAGGTAGGGATGGTGGCTATTTTGAGGAAGATATAAAGAGGTTTATATGTGATAGATCTTTTCGTATCATGGGGTTTGGATGCACCGACGAAGTTTGCACCAACTCTCAAGGTGAGAAAGGGCAATGCACGGTACCGAAGAGGCTAGCAATGATGGAAAGGTAAAAGTGCGTATAATCCATGGACTCACATTAGTCATAAAGAACTCATATACTTATTGCAAAAATCTACAAGTCATAAAAAACCAAGCACTGTGCGCATGCTCCTAGGAGAATAGATTGGTAGGAAAAGACCATCGCTCATCCCCGACCGCCACTCATAAGGATGACAATCTAAGAACACCTCATGTTTCAAATTTGTTACACAACGGTTACCATACGTGCATGCTACGGGACTTGCCAACTTCGACACAAGCATTCTTTAAATTCACAATTACCCAACTAGCATGACTCTAATATCACCACCTCCATATCTCAAAACAATTATCAAGTATTAAATTGATCATAGCATCCAATTCACTTCCTATGGTAGTTTTTATTATACCCAACTTGGATGCCCATCATTCTAGGACCAATTTTATAACCATAGCAAATACCATGCTGTTCTAAAAGACTCTCAAAATAATATAAGTGAAGCATGATAGATCAACAATTTCTACAAAATTAAATCACCGCCGTGCTCTAAAAGGTATAAGTGAAGCACTAGAGCAAAATTTTCTAGCTCAAAAGATATAAGTGAAGCACATAGATATTCTAATAAATTCCAAATCATGTGGGTTTATCCCAAAAGGTGTGTACAACAAGGATGATTGTGGTAATCTAAGAAGCAAAGACTAATATCATACAAGACGCTCCAAGCAAAACACATATCATTTGGCGAATAAAAATATAGCTCCAAGTAAAGTTACTGATAGACGAAGACGAAAGAGGGGATGCCTTCCGGGGCATCCCCAAGCTTAGGCTTTTGGTTGTCCTTGAATATTACCTTGGGGTGCCTTGGGCATCCCCAATCTTAGGCTCTTGCCACTCCTTATTATTCCATAGTCCTTCAAATCTTTACCCAAAACTTGAAAACTTCACAACACAAAACTCAACAGGAAATCTCATAAGCTCCGTTAGTGCAAGAAAGAAAAACCACCACATAAGGTACTGTAATGAACTCATTCTTTATTTATATTGGTGTTACCTACTGTATTCCAACTTATCTATGGTTCATACCCCCCGATACTAGCCATAGATGCATAAAAATAAGCAAACAACACACGAAAAATAGAATCTGTCAAAAACAGAACAGTCTGTAGCAATCTGTAACTTTCTTATACTTTTGGAACTCTAAAAATCCTACCAAAATAGCAAGTCCTGGTAAATTTGTCTATTGATCTACATCAAAAAGAATCAACGCAAAATCACGTTTCTGTGATTTACTAAAATTATTTTCGTGTGTGCAAAAGTTTCTGTTTTTCAGCAGAATCAAATTAACTATCACCGTAGGTTATCCTATAGGTTCTACTTGGCACAAACACTAACTAAAACATGAAAACACATCTAAACAGAATCTAGATGAAATATTTATTACTAAATTAAATCAAAAAGCAAAAAACTAAAATAAAATTGGGTTGCCTTCCAACAAGCGCTATCGTTTAACGCCCCTAGCTAGGCATAAAAGCGAGGATAGATCTAAGTAGTGCCATCTTTGGCATTCAATTCATAAGTATCTCGCATGATAGATTCATAAGGTAATTTAACTTTCTTTCTAGGGAAGTGTTTCATGCCTTTCCTTAATGGAAATTGGAATCTAATATTCCCTTCCTTCATATCAATAATTGCACGAATCGTTCTAAGGAAAGGTCTACCAAGAATATTAGGACATGAAAGATTGCAATCTATATCAAGAACGATAAAATCTACGAGCACATAATTCCTATTTGCAACAATAAGAACATCATTGCTAGCTTCACGACCGTTTCGGGAAGTGAACACGGTTTTGGGTTATGTTTAACGTAAGTAGGAGTTCAGGATCACTTCTTGATCATTGCTAGCTTCACGACCGTTCCGCTTGCTCTCTTCTCGCTCTTATTTGTGTATGTTAGCCACCATATATGCTTAGTCGCTGCTGCAGCCTCACCACTTTACCCCTTCCTTTCCCTTTAAGCTTTGCTAGTCTCGATACCCATGGTAATGGGATTGCTGAGTCCTCGTGGCTCACAGATTACTACAACAACAGTTGCAGGTACAGGTTATGCGATGATCATGACGCGAGAGCGATGTTTGCTTGTCTTGGAGTTCTTCTTCTGCTTCTTCTTCGATCAGGGGTTAGGTTCCAGGTTGGCAGCCTGGGCTAGCAGGGTGGATGTCATTTGAGTTTCTGTTTGTGTTTCATCCGAGTCGGATGGTGCTCTTATGTAAGATGATGTTGTATTCGTGTGGCATTGGATGCCTTATGTATGTATCCCCATCTATTATGTAATGTTGAAATAATGATATCCACCTGGCAAAGCATTTCAATATGCGGTTCTATCCTTGGTGGGACCCTCGAGTCTCTTTAGGATAGTATCGCATATTGGGCGTGACATCGGCAAGCCATATTGTATAAATCGATCTTCAAGAGGAAGACAAACGCTGATAAGTAGTGTTACTATCTACAAAGCTCGACTTGTCGCAAAAAGTTTTTCGACAAGTTCAAGGTGTTGAATACAATGAGATTTCCTCACTCGTATCGATGCTTAAGTCTATCTGAATCATGTTAGCAATTGCCACATTTTATGAAATCTGGCAAATGGATGTCAAAACTGCATTCCTTAATGGATTTATTAAATAAGAGTTGTATATGATGCAACCAGAAGGTTTTGTCAATCCTAAAGGTGCTAACAAAGTGTGCAAGCTCCAGTGATCCATCCATGGACTGGTGCAAGCATCTCGGAGGTTGAATATACGCTTTGATGAGTTGATCAAAGCATATAGTTTTATACAGACTTGCGGTGAAGCCTGTATTTACAGGAAAGTGAGTGGGAGCACTACAACGTTTCTGATAAGTATATGTGAATGACATATTATTGATCAGAAATAATGTAGAATTTTCTGGAAAGCATAAAGGAGTGTTTGAAAGGAGTGTTTTCAAAGAAAGACCTCGGTGAAGCTGCTTACACATTGAGCATCAAGATCTATAGAGATAGATCAACACGCTTGATAAGATTTTTCAATAAGTACATACCTTGATAAGATTTTGAAGTAGTTCAAAATGGAACAGTCAAAGAAGGAGTTCTTGCCTGTGTTGCAAGGTGTGAAGTTGAGTAAGACTCAAAAGCCGACCATGGCAGAAAGTAGAAAGAGAATGAAAAGTCATTCCCTATGCCTCAGTCATAGGTTCTATAAAGTATGCTATGCTATGTACCAGACCTATTGTATACCTTGATCTGAGTTTGGCAAGGGAGTACAATTTTTATCTAGGAGTAGATCACTGGACAACAGTCAAGAATATCCTTAGTGAGGACTAAGGAGATGTTTCTCGATTATGGAGGTGATAAAAGAGTTCGTCGTAAAGGGTTACATCGGTACAAGCTTTTACACCGATCCAGATGACTCTAAGTCTCAATCTGGATACATATTGAAAGTGGGAGGAATTAGCTATAGTAGCTCTGTGCAGAGCATTATAAACAAAAAATATTTGCAAAATACATACGGCTCTGAATGTGACACACCCGTTGACTAAACTTCTCTCACGAGCAAAACATGATCACACCTTAGTACTCTTTGGGTGTTAATCACATATCGATGTGAACTAGATTATTGACTCTAGTAAACCCTTTAGCCGTTTGTCACATGACGATGTGAACTATGGGTGTTAATCACATGCAGATGTGAATATTAGTGTTAAATCACATGGTGATGTGAACTAGATTACTGACTCTAGTGTAAGTGGGAGACTGAAGGAAATATGCCCTAGAGGCAATAATAAAGTTATTATTTATTTCCTTATTTCATGATAAATGTTTATTATTCATGCTAGAATTGTATTAACCGGAAACATAATACATGTGTGAATACTGTCACATCCCTAGTTCTGGCCTGACCTATGCTTGCTTCCATGTGTGCATCATGTTTAAATTTAAATGAAATTTGAATTGGGGGATTTCCAAAGCCTCAGAAACTTTCTAAAAATGATCAACATTTAAATCTTCTCAAATGAGTCCAAGAAAATGTTCTTGTTATCCCATAGAAATGTTGGTAAGAGGTAAAATTCAAACCAATATTTTTGGAGTCACTGAAATATTTGTTTTGGCCATTTGAATTACTCCAATAATTATTTGCTTTGGATTTATATTTAATATATATTAAATATGACTCCAATAATTCTGGAAGTTTGTGAGTGGCTTTGTATATATTTTAGCAAGCCACATAAAAACCTACAGAATTTATTAAATGATTTAGTGTCTAAAACTAAATCAAAACAAACTACAGAAAATAGAAAACAGAAATAGGAAAAGCAGAGAGGAGAGAAACCTTACCTGGCGCTCACCTCTCAGCCCAGCCGGCCCAGCTCCTGTGCGGCCCAGCCCGCCACCGCTAACCCCCCTGTCGTCTTCCTCCCCTCGCACCGAAGCAGCTCGGTGGCGAGCGCCGACGCCGCCCTGGCCACCTCCTGCTTGCCACCGAGGCGCCCCCGACGCGTCTGGATATGCCCCGTAGCCCCCTCTGTCTCTCCCCTCGCTCTCTGCTCTCTCTCGACTCCTTCCCCCTCCTCTGCTCTCTCTCTCGCGCAGCCCGAGCGGAGCTCGTCGCCGCCGTTCGCCATAGCCGCGGCCACCGGCCACCCCATGCCCCGCCGACGCGCCAAGAAGCTCCACCAAGACGCCCTCGTCCTCCTCGACGTCTCACGCGACCAGAAGGGCCCCGAGCAGCCGCCATCGTCATCATCTTCAAGCTTCGGCCCCGGCGCCCTTCTCCGTCGATTCGGCCACTCCGGCGCGTCCCCGAGCCCGCTAACCATCCCTACGGCACCGCTGTGAGCTCCACCACCGTTTCCCCCTCTTCCCCTCTTCGTTTGATTGCCGTAGCCGTCGCCCCCTTGATGACCGGAATGCACCGCCGCCTGAGCTCGCCGCCGACGATGCTCCGGTGACCATATGGTCACCCTGGAGTGTCCAACCTACTCCTCGCGATGCGTAGCGTCCTCCTAGCCCCTTGCCCCACTCTTCTACGAACTGAAACGCAATCTCGCGCGCAACCGAACTCCGGTCGCCGCCTAGGTCGTCGCCGGCGCCAACTCCGGCCACCCCGACCCCAACGGACTCCACCAAGAGCCGCGGTTCGTCCTCAGCTCCACCCCGATGCCCTCCGTGACCCATTTGGTGGCCGGAACGGCCAAAACCACTCTCGCCGCCGCGTCGGGCTCGCCGGCGGCTAAACGCCGGCGTAGCTGACGTTGGTTTTGTCCACGGGTGGGCCCTGGTTGACTCCGATGAGTCACTGACAGGTGGGGCCCAGCCCTGTTAATTAACCCAGTTTAGTTTAATTAAATTCTAACTAAACTAATCTCACTGACACGCGGGGCCCACAGGTCAGTTTGACCTGGACGGCGCCCGTTGACCTGCTGAGGTCAGCATGAGGTCATGCTGACGCAATAATTCCTTTCTGGAATTAAAATAAATTAGGAAATGATTTATAAATTCCAGAAAATTGTATAAACTTCTAAAAATCATAGAAATTCAACTGTAACTCCAAATTAAATAATTTATATATGAAAAATTATCAGAAAAATTCAAGGAATCCATCTGTACCATTTTCATGCATGTTAGAACAACTTATAGCTGCTGTTTAGCACAAATCAATTAAATGGCATTTGAATAATCACATATGGAGTTTGAATTTGAATCTTGTATTCAAACCAACTTCATTTAATCTGTTGCTAGTTGCATTAGCTCAAAACACATTCATATTGCCATGTCATGAGCATGCATCATATTGTGCATTGCATTGATTGTATTTCTTCCTTGTTGCCGGTATCTGTTCCCTCCCGATAGACGATGTTCCGACGTTGTGATCGTTGACACTGATGAAGACTCAATGTTATCTTCAGAAGTGCCAGGCAAGCAAAACCCCCTTGTTCATTCCGATACAATCCTACTCTCTCGCTCCTGCTCTCTTTTACTGCATTAGGACAACAACGACATATTTGTTACTTGCTGCGGTAGCTGAACCCCTTTATCCTTTGCATGACCTGTCATTGCCACAGTAAATAGATGAAACCCACTAGCATGAGTAGGAGTTGTTTGAGCCCTGTTGTGCCTACTCATTCATGCTTGTTTGTCATGCCTGCTACTGCTTAGAGTTGTGTCAGGTCTGATTCATCGGGGATGAATCAGAGGCGTGTGAACATGTCCTACTGTGTGTGAGCTAAGTGTGTGAACACGATTTGGTAAAGGTAGCGGTGAGAGGCCATGTAGGAGTACATGGTGGGTTGTCTCATTGAAGCCGTCCTTAGGAACTGAGTTCTGTGTTTGTGATCCATGATTTAGCTACTACCATACATTGGGCCCTGAAATATGACCCCGCTCGACTTCTTATTCACCCTAGTCCTCTGTCCAGGAGTTGCAAGTAGTTTCTGGTGTTTGTAGCCTACTGGAGGCCGTGGACAGCGCTGACCGTAGGGGTGGGCTGTGATGCGGTAGGTACGTGGCCGGGTAAACCGGGCACCCGTTTGGTGTCATGGAACCCTGTTCACATCGTTTGGGGCTGTGAGCGAAACTCCGGCCGGATCTCCTCATGGATGGAACCGAATAGGCGATAAACCTGGACTAGAGACTTGAGTGTTTAGGTAGGTCGTGGTCTACACCCACGTCGGCTTTCGCTTGAAGTCTGCCGAGCACATGTCGTGTGCAGACGCTAAGTGGTGGAAACATGTATGAAGAAGTACACCCTTGTAGGGTTAACATCATCTATTCGAATAGCCGTGTCCGCGGAAAAGGACTTCTGGGTTGCTTATATCAGTTCATAGACAAGTGAAAGTGGATACTCTAAAATACGCAAGATAAGCGTGAGTGCTATGGATGGCGTTCTCGTAGGGAGACGGGAGCGGATCCATAGTGGTGTATTGGTTGGTGAATATGTGGACTCGTGTGCGCCACCTCAAAAGAGTTACTTGCAGTCGTAGTTCAGGATAGCCACCGAGTCAAAGCTGGCTTGCTGCAGTTAAACCCCACCATCCCCTTTGTTGATAATGATGCATATGTAGTTAGTTCTGATGTAAGTCTTGCTGGGTACATTTGTACTCACGTTTGCCTATTTTATGTTTTTGCAGAGAGACTTCGGTCTCGCTAGTAGTTCCGCGTGGACTTCGACGTTTAGCTTGTTACCTCAGCTACGATCTTGTGCCCTCGGCAGGATCTGGTAGATAGTCAGGCTTCTCAGCCTTTTTCATTTATAGATGTCTGTACTCAGACATGATAGCTTCCGCTTGTGCTTTGATTTGTATGCTCTGAATGTTGGGTCATGAGACCCCTGTTTGTAATATCTCGCTCCTCGGAGCCTAATGAATAAATACTTGAGTCGTAGAGTCATGTTGTGATGCCATGTTGTATTTGCACATATCGAGCATATTGTGTGTATGTTATTGAAATGCTTGGTATGTGTGGGATCTGACTATCTAGTTGTTTATCCTTAGTAGCCTCTCTTACCGGGAAATGTCTCCTAGTGTTTCCACTGAGCCATGGTAGCTTGCTACTGCTCCGGAACACTTAGGCTGGCCGGCATGTGTCCTTCTTCGTTCCTGTGTCTGTCCCTTCGGGGAAATGTCACGCGATGAATACCGGAGTCCTGTTAGCCCGCTACAGCCCGGTTCACCGGAGTCCTGCTAGCCCAGTGCTACAGCCTGGATTCACTCGCTGATGACCGACACGTTCGATGCTGGGTCATGGATGCCTGTCCCTGTAAGTTAGTGCCACTTTGGGTTTACGACTAGCCATGTCAGCCCGGGCTCCTTATCATATGGATGCTAGCGACACTATCATATACGTGTGCCAAAAGGCGCAAACGGTCCCGGGCAAAGGTAAGGCGACACCCGTGGGAATACCGTGCGTGAGGCCGCAAAGTGATATGAGGTGTTACATGCTAGATCGATGTGGCATTGAGTCGGGGTCCTGACAGCGTTGGTATCAGAGCTTGACTGCCTGTAGGATTACCAAGCCAAACTGGTCGAAGTTGAGTCTAGAAATTCTTTAGTTATATAAGGGAATTGATTGTGGGATGGAACGTAAGGCTCTTTTTACTCCTTATACCTTATGCCCTTCTGATCTGAGTCATCTTATCTTTCCTACGGGGATTAAGAACTAGGCTATCTCTTCTTTCTATCAGGATCACGTGTTACTAATCCGTAGACTTATAGATTGTTGGATTTAAGCCTCAGTTCAGTTTCTCCCTCTGTATGTTAATTATTGATCTCGAAACCTTGATATTGTGCTTCTGAGTGGCTATGCCACCATTTTTGTAGCATGTCTCCAATCTTTTGAGCATTTACAGCCGTTATGCTGTCCGAGTCATCCCAGGTTTCTAAATAGTCGGATGCATTTGCAAATCCCTTCCTCCTGTTTCCGATGTGCCTTTGGTCAGATTAATCACACAAATCAGTGAGTTGAGGTACTTTATTGCCTTGACATATATGTTGGAGCTACTATTATGACCCTAGGTGTTTTAGGGAGTCACCTAGTAATCTAGCAATGTTTTGTGTTCCCAGTGTGAAGATTCTGGCCATCATTCTCGTAAGCATTCCGTGATGCCACTTAGTTAGTAGGCATTTCACTTCTGGGTTTTCGAACCGAGATTCACCCTACTTACATCATGTTGATAGTGTTGCTAGTTCCTTTAGGATAATAGTAACCTTTGCGATAGTCCTCGAGGTTCGTGGTACATCCTTCTTCCTATTACCATGAACCATTCTTGGCAGGAGTTCTTCTGAACCAAAAGATGACAACAAGAGTGCTCTCTATGAGTTCCCCATTCTATATTGCGACTCTGCCAGCTCAACCTTTCTGCATGGGTTATCCGGAAGAATTATGTTGAACTTGGTTCGACATACTAATCTATGCATCCACAACTCAGAAAGTTATATGTTCCTTTGAGTTGTCCCTCTTTAGTTGTCTTCTGACCCTCGTCTATCAATTGATAGTCAAGAGTATGCGTGCATTCGTTCATCGATGCCTATTACTCTTGTGGTTCGTCCAGCCATTTTGTCCTGAATAACTTGGAGAAACAAACTCCAGTACCTCATCCATATCTAGGATTGGGTCAAAGCAGTTGTATTCCGCAGATCAAATGCCAATCCAGCTTTTGGTTCTGTTCTACCTTGGAGTATTACCCCCTTTATGTCAGAATTGTCATGAGAACTGCACCAACTCTCATGAATTTTGACGTAGTGATACTTCTCACCATCATTAGTCATTCCTCGGTCTTCGTGTTGATGCAACCGGAATACCGACAAATGAATTGTGATGTGTGAAATCAATACTCCTAGCAACCTCGTTGCTTGGTAGTTAAAGGACAATAATTTCATTCTTAGCGTGTTGGTTTTTGAATCATCCTTCTAAGACTGATCGTGCTACCTAGTCCTTATTCCGGTGCACCTTTCGGTCAATGAGTTGGGGCCATGCCAATCCCTTGCTCCTTTGATCATATCGTCTTGCCCTGAAAAGCAAGATTGTTCTTGAGCTTAGTAACATATCGGTGGTTCGTGATTTTCCGAATATCTTCTCGAAAGTATCACCAGGTTGTCACCTGACTGTTATGTTGAGCTCGTGATCAAGTTGGTTTATCCTGTAAACCACCCTTTCTCCAAGAATCTGTGTTGGATACCCCTGAGCTAGTTTGTTAAGCCAAGCAACAACTTGGAGAGTTGGAAGATAAAAGCTTACCTGACTTAGTTCGTTTCAAAGGGATACCCTTTGTATGTGTGTGTTGAAGAAAGTTGATATTTCATCGACTGACCCTCGTGATCAGTTAATGGACCTATCATCTTGTCCAACCTTTGATTTGGGTGTGGGCTATCCTCAAATCAAGTCAGAACCAACAATGTTTGTAATGTTGTCTTACTCGTGGGGTTTCCTCAAGCATACACCATTATATTCTTTGGTCTGACCAATGCTATCACCGTGTTCACTTAACTATGGAATTCCTTTTAAAAGGAAACCCGGATGAATTGTTGTTGAGCCCATTGACAACATCCTTATCTCCTCCATGATTTTGTTGAACATTAAGCTAGTGTTGGAAACTTTTGAAAGCATTTCTTCATGCTAATTCATGAAGCATATGTTCGGATGTAAGAAGTGACTTCCTCCAGTTCATGTGCATTTGATGCAAGTTGCCGCCGTGGACTCGAGAAAGTCAATGTTGTTTCCTTTTGAATCATCCCAAATCAGTCATGCATACGTGCGAAGTATTCTGTGGTTTGGAGACTTGCAACCTTCATTCTATATGTGTCCCTAGCACACCAAGCCACTGATTGATTTGTTCAAGGTTAATAAGTTCTAAGTGCTAGTCCCGAAGGTACCAGACGGATTTGTACAAAACTTCGATATCCTCGATGATGGTTCCCCCTCCTGAGCTCGGTAGTGTTTTATTATAAGACTACTTTGTGGTCATGCTTGTCTTGGGAAACATGTTCACATGTTGTAGCAGAACCGGCTCGTGTTTTTGGAGCTTGCTATCATAGTTCATTCCCCGAGAATCTCGCAACATCATCTCGTCGATTTGTGTTGCAAACTTTCATTTTTCTTCCTAGACTCGATGAGTCTGGAATATCCTGACACCAACCAGATCTGAATCTCAGGCAGATATGATGGTTTGGAACATTTCCCAAGAGCTATAATATCGGTCCCTCGGAAACCGGTAACGTGGATGTCGTGGCCAACACACCCAGCCGGAAGACCTGTTATTATAATATCTTGATTGAGGAAGTTGGCCACCTCCCCATAAGGATCTCATAGAACTTATTCTAGTAGTTGTTCCTTATGGATTTTTTGTGCTCCCGAAGTCCGACCTTTTTACTTGATGATCTAGATAGCAAACCATATCTATGGGTGGATTACGCTAGCACATCAAGGAGAACATTAGAAGCGGAATGCTAAATGTCTCTCGGTCGATCATCCAGATTTCGTTCCCTTGGCCTCGCTAAGGTGAAATCTGAGAAAGTGTTATCTTCCTTTGCATCTACATCATCCATCATCATTCATCATGGTAGCAAGTCATGTTGCCAGGATCCTTGACATGGATATTGGTAAAATCTTGATGATTATGGAAATGCTCAAGTTCTTGAGAGCACGCACAAGCGCTACGTGTTATCATCGGCACTAACTGGGATTCCTCTCAGTTTCCCCGGCAATGCTATGACCTTTTCAAACAGTGAATTCACTCTCTATTGTTGGGTTCTTCCCCAGCTACTAGAATCATTCCCATCATTTGCATTTTGTTCCCAGCTTGCACCGCCAATGTGCCATTCTACCACGGGTCTCTTCCATTTCCGGTGATAAGCAAAATTCATCCATTGCGTTGTCTTCAACAAGGTAGTCCACATCATCCATTCTAGTCCGAGTATGCCATTCTACCGACCCCCTCCAAACGATCGCTCGAGAATTGCCTTAGGCTGGTTTAAAGAGTTTCAATGATCTCTGAATCAAAGGTAATTCTTTTTGCCACTTAAGGGGATATATCTACGAGTCACCATCCCTAAGGTGCCTCGTTGTGGTATCATGGCAACTCAACTCCTCGCTACGTTGACAATCGATTACCACCTTCTTAAGCGTGGAATTATTGTCCACCTAGTGAACCTTCGTCATACGTTTCTTTCCACCCCTCTTGATGTGTATCTCGTGTCTCAACCCGAGAGATGGTTCTATGTCTCATTCCGTGAGTTGTTCGACCTTCGAGAAGATCGATCCTTCTAGAGTTTTCCTTTCCTCTTCTTGTCAGGATTAGCTGGAGTTTTCAGAACAAGACGTCGAGACAAAGATGGTGATCGAATCAACACTTTTATGAAGGGAAACCTGGATCGTGAAGATTGTGCTAGTTGCGTTCCCCCTTCACCTTACCCTACGCTTGAATCTCGGGACGAGATTTTTGTTTAGTGGGGGTGAGTTGTCACATCCCTAGTTCTGGCCTGACCTATGCTTGCTTCCATGTGTGCATCATGTTTAAATTTAAATGAAATTTGAATTGGGGGATTTCCAAAGCCTCAGAAACTTTCTAAAAATGATCAACATTTAAATCTTCTCAAATGAGTCCAAGAAAATGTTCCTGTTATCCCATAGAAATGTTGGTAAGAGGTAAAATTCAAACCAATATTTTTGGAGTCACAGAAATATTTATTTTGGCCATTTGAATTAATCCAATAACTATTTGCTTTGGATTTATATTTAATATATATTAAATATGACTCCAATAATTCTGGAAGTTTGTGAGTGGCTTTGTATATATTTTAGCAAGCCACATAAAAACCTACAGAATTTATTAAATGATTTAGTGTCTAAAACTAAATCAAAACAAACTACAGAAAATAGAAAACAGAAATAGGAAAAGCAGAGAGAGAGAAACCTTACCTGGCGCTCACCTCTCAGCCCAGCCGGCCCAGCTCCTGTGCGGCCCAGCCCGCCACCGCTAACCCCCCTGTCGTCTTCCTCCCCTCGCACCGAAGCAGCTCGGTGGCGAGCGCCGACGCCGCCCTGGCCACCTCCTGCTTGCCACCGAGGCGCCCCCGACGCGTCTGGATATGCCCCGTAGCCCCCTCTGTCTCTCCCCTCGCTCTCTGCTCTCTCTCGACTCCTTCCCCCTCCTCTGCTCTCTCCCTCGCGCAGCCCGAGCGGAGCTCGTCGCCGCCGTTCGCCATAGCCGCGGCCACCGGCCACCCCATGCCCCGCCGACGCGCCAAGAAGCTCCACCAAGACGCCCTCGTCCTCCTCGACGTCTCACGCGACCAGAAGGGCCCCGAGCAGCCGCCATCGTCATCATCTTCAAGCTTCGGCCCCGGCGCCCTTCTCCGTTGATTCGGCCACTCCGGCGCGTCCCCGAGCCCGCTAACCATCCCTACGGCACCGCTGTGAGCTCCGCCACCGTTTCCCCCTCTTCCCCTCTTCGTTTGATTGCCGTAGCCGTCGCCCCTTGATGACCGGAATGCACCGCCGCCTGAGCTCGCCGCCGACGATGCTCCGGTGACCATATGGTCACCCTGGAGTGTCCAACCTACTCCTCGCGATGCGTAGCGTCCTCCTAGCCCCTTGCCCCACTCTTCTACGAACTGAAACGCAATCTCACGCGCAACCGAACTCCGGTCGCCGCCTAGGTCGTCGCCGGCGCCAACTCCGGCCACCCCGACCCCAACGGACTCCACCAAGAGCTGCGGTTCGTCCTCAGCTCCACCTCGATGCCTCCGTGACCCATTTGGTTGCCGGAACGGCAAAAACCACTTCCGCCGCCGTGTCGGGCTCGCCGGCGGCTAAACGCCAGCGCAACTGACGTTGGTTTTGACCATGGGTGGGCCCTGGTTGACTCCGATGAGTCACTGACAGGTGGGGCCCAGCCCTGTTAATTAACCCAGTTTAGTTTAATTAAATTCTAACTAAACTAATCTCACTGACACGCGGGGCCCACAGGTCAGTTTGACCTGGACGGCGCCCGTTGACCTGCTGAGGTCAGCATGAGGTCATGCTGACGCAATAATTCCTTTCTGGAATTAAAATAAATTAGGAAATGATTTATAAATTCCAGAAAATTGTATAAACTTCTAAAAATCATAGAAATTCAACCGTAACTCCAAATTAAATAATTTATATATGAAAAATTATCAGAAAAATTCAAGGAATCCATCTGTACCATTTTCATGCATGTTAGAACAACTTATAGCTGCTGTTTAGCACAAATCAATTAAATGGCATTTGAATAATCACATATGGAGTTTGAATTTGAATCTTGTATTCAAACCAACTTCATTTAATCTGTTGCTAGTTGCATTAGCTCAAAACACATTCATATTTCCATGTCATGAGCATGCATCATATTGTGCATTGCATTGATTGTATTTCTTCCTTGTTGCCGGTATCTGTTCCCTCCCGATAGACGATGTTCCGACGTTGTGATCGTTGACACTAATGAAGACTCAATGTTATCTTCAGAAGTGCCAGGCAAGCAAAACCCCCTTGTTCATTCCGATACAATCCTACTCTCTCGCTCTTGCTCTCTTTTACTGCATTAGGACAACAACGACATATTTGTTACTTGCTGCGGTAGCTGAACCCCTTTATCCTTTGCATGACCTGTCATTGCCACAGTAAATAGATGAAACCCACTAGCATGAGTAGGAGTTGTTTGAGCCCTGTTGTGCCTACTCATTCTTGCTTGTTTGTCATGCCTGCTACTGCTTAGAGTTGTGTCAGGTCTGATTCATCGGGGATGAATCAGAGGCGTGTGAACATGTCCTACTATGTGTGAGCTAAGTGTGTGAACACGATTTGGTAAAGGTAGCGGTGAGAGGCCATGTAGGAGTACATGGTGGGTTGTCTCATTGAAGCCGTCCTTAGGAACTGAGTTCTGTGTTTGTGATCCATGATTCAGCTACTACCATACATTGGGCCCTGAAATATGACCCCGCTCGACTTCTTATTCACCCTAGTCCTCTGTCCAGGAGTTGCAAGTAGTTTCTGGTGTTTGTAGCCTACTGGAGGCCGTGGACAGCGCTGACCGTAGGGGTGGGCTGTGATGCGGTAGGTACGTGGCCGGGTAAACCGGGCACCCGTTTGGTTTCATGGAACCCTGTTCACATCGTTTGGGGCTGTGAGCGAAACTCCGGCCGGATCTCCTCATGGATGGAACCCGAATAGGCGATAAACCTGGACTAGAGACTTGAGTGTTTAGGTAGGTCGTGGTCTACACCCACGTCGGCTTTCGCTTGAAGTCTGCCGAGCACATGTCGTGTGCAGACGCTAAGTGGTGGAAACATGTATGAAGAAGTACACCCCTGCAGGGTTAACATCATCTATTCGAATAGCCGTGTCCGCGGAAAAGGACTTCTGGGTTGCTTATATCAGTTCATAGACAAGTGAAAGTGGATACTCTAAAATACGCAAGATAAGCGTGAGTGCTATGGATGGCGTTCTCGTAGGGAGACGGGAGCGGATCCATAGTGGTGTATTGGTTGGTGAATATGTGGACTCGTGTGCGCCACCTCAAAAGAGTTACTTGCAGTCGTAGTTCAGGATAGCCACAGAGTCAAAGCTGGCTTGCTACAGTTAAACCCCACCATCCCTTTGTTGATAATGATGCATATGTAGTTAGTTCTGATGTAAGTCTTGCTGGGTACATTTGTACTCACGTTTGCCTATTTTATGTTTTGCAGAGAGACTTCGGTCTCGCTAGTAGTTCCGCGTGGACTTCGACGTTTAGCTTGTTACCTCAGCTACGATCTTGTGCCCTCGGCAGAATCTGGTAGATAGTCAGGCTTTCAAGCCTTTTTCATTTATAGATGTCTGTACTCAGACATGATAGCTTCCGCTTGTGCTTTGATTTGTATGCTCTGAATGTTGGGTCGTGAGACCCCTGTTTGTAATATCCCGCTCCTCGGAGACTAATGAATAAATATTTGAGTCGTAGAGTCATGTTGTGATGCCATGTTGTATTTGCATATCGAGCATATTGTGTGTATGTTATTGAAATGCTTGGTATGTGTGGGATCTGGCTATCTAGTTGTTTATCCTTAGTAGCCTCTCTTACCGGGAAATGTCTCCTAGTGCTTCCACTGAGCCATGGTAGCTTGCTACTGCTCCGTAACACTTAGGCTGGCCGGCATGTGTCCTTCTTCGTTCCTGTGTCTGTCCCTTCGGGGAAATGTCACGCGATGAATACCGGAGTGCTGTTAGCCCGCTACAGCCCGGTTCACCGGAGTCCTGCTAGCCCGCTACATAGACAAACATAGTGTCACTAGTATGCCTCTACTTGACTAGCTCGTTAATCAAAGATGGTTAAGTTTCCTAGCCATAGACATGAGTTGTCATTTGATTAACGGGATCACATCATTAGAGAGTGATGTGATTGACTTGACCCATTCCGTTAGCTTAGCACTTGATCGTTTAGTTTGTTGCTATTGCTTTCTTCATGACTTATACATGTTCCTATAACTATGAGATTATGCAACTCCCGTTTACCGGAGGAACACTTTGTGTGCTACCAAACGTCACAACGTAACTGGGTGATTATAATGGTGCTCTACATGTGTCTCCGAAGGTACTTGTTGGGTTGGCGTATTTCGAGATTAGGATTTGTCACTCCGATTGTCGGAGAGGTATCTCTGGGCCCACTCGGTAATGCACATCACTATAAGCCTTGCACGCATTGTAACTAATGAGTTAGTTGCAGGATGATGTATTATGGAACGAGTAAAGAGACTTGCCGGTAACGAGATTGAACTAGGTATTGAGATACCGACGATCGAATCTCGGGCAAGTAACATACCGATGACAAAGGGAACAATGTATGTTGTTATGCGGTTTGACCGATAAAGATCTTTGTAGAATATGTGGGAGCCGATATGAGCATCCAGGTTCCGCTATTGGTTATTGACCGGAGACATGTCTCGGTCATGTCTACATAGTTCTCGAACCCGTAGGGTCCGCATGCTTAATGTTAGATGACGGTTATATTATGAGTTTATGTATTTTGATGTACCAAAGATAGTTCAGAGTCCCGGATGTGATCATGGACATGACGAGGAGTCTCAAAATAGTCGAGACATAAAGATCGATATATTGGACGACTATATTTGGACACCGGAATGGTTCGGGTGAGATTGGGACAATACTGAAGCTCCGGGAGGTTATCGGAACCCCCCGGGAGGTATATGGGCCTTAATGGGCTTTAGTGGAAAGGAGGGGAAAGGAGCAAGGGAGGCCCCCCCAAGCCCAATCCGAATTGGGAAGGGGGTTGCCCCTCCCCCCTTTCCTTCCTCCCTCCTTCCTCTTCCTTCCCTCTCCTTCTCCAAATAGGAAAAGGAGGAGTCCTACTCCCGGTGGGAGTAGGACTCCCCCCTTGGGCGCGCCTCCTCGTTTGGCCGGCCCCCTCCTCCACTCCTTTATATACGTGGGAGGGGGGCACCCCATAGACACAACAATTGATCATTGATCTCTTAGCCGTGTGCGGTGCCCCCCTCCACCATAGTCCACCTCGATAATATCGTAGTGGTGCTTAGGCGAAGCCCTGCGTCGATAGAACATCATCGTCGTCACCACGCCATCGTGCTGACGGAACTCTCCCTCAAAGCTCGGCTAGATCGGAGTTTGAGGGACGTCATCGAGCTGAACGTGTGCTGAACTCGAAGGTGCGCCGTGCGTTTGGTACTTGATCGGTCGTATCATGAAGACGTACGACTACATCAACCGCGTTGTGCTAACGCTTTCACTTTCGGTCTATGAGGGTACGTGGACAACACTCTCCCCTCTCGTTGCTATGCATCACCATGATCTTGCGTGTGCGTAGGATTTTTTTTGAAATTACTACGTTCCCCAACACACATAACGTTCACCACAGTATAACAACTTACTAGACAAATCAAGACTACTAAAACAAATGACGACATATAGGATAGGCACAAATGAATCTTACCATTCACCTACATCTCCCACGCCTAGAACAAATTACTCACACATCGAAAGAGAATAACCAACCATCATAGAGAATAAATCCTTGAAAACCATATCAATGATGAGTATAAATAGAGTTATATAGCCTGATCTTACAACTTGGGGATTCCTCTTACCATGATGATGATGACGATGATGATGATGATGATGATGATGAGATGAAATGAGTACCTGAAGAATCTCCGGCGGTTCTTCTTCTCCGGAGCTCTTCGGTCTCTGTTCTGGATGGCGTGTGGTGGCTGAAAGGTCGTGGATGTCGCCTAGAGCCGGGAGGGAGAGGCTGAATATGCGCTTTAAAATAATTACGGTTTAGGCTTGAACAAATCCAGAATAAAACTAGCCGTTAATTTGACAAGCACAAAACCTAAATCGACTAGGCTCACCTATGTGCATCAATAACTTATGTTAAGCAAGATAACCAACTTTTTTTCGAAAAGGAGGTTATCTCCCGGCCTCTGCATCAAAATGATGCATGCGACCATTTTATTAATAAGCAAACAATCCAACAAAGTCTCCAAGTCTCAAAAAGTAAAAGGGCTCACAAAGAGCTAAAAATATGAAAACGGGATAGCGACAACCGGTAGAATAAAGATAGAAAGGAAACTAAACACCTATCCTATTACATGACCGCCATCCAAACCGGTTGTAGATAGCCCGCTCTACAGTCTTCCAATGGATAGACCCGGTAACCATACGCTCCCTCGCATCCGTCGGAGTGAGTAACGACCACATCCGGATCAATGTAGTGAACCGGAAAATAACCTACAAGAAATGAATATTTGTTGTTCTGTTAAAAACCAAATCGTTCCTGTAGTTCCATATCATACAAGACCTCCAAGCAAAACACATATCATGTGGTGAATAAAAATATAGCTCCAAGTAAAGTTACCGATAGACGAAGACGAAAGAGGGGATGCCTTCCGGGGCATCCCCAAGCTTAGGCTCTTGGTTGACCTTGAATATTACCTTGGGGTGCCTTGGGCATCC
The DNA here is from genome assembly GCF_018294505.1 of Triticum aestivum. Classification (NCBI taxonomy): domain Eukaryota; kingdom Viridiplantae; phylum Streptophyta; class Magnoliopsida; order Poales; family Poaceae; genus Triticum; species Triticum aestivum. The sequence goes on along the minus strand of NC_057813.1, from coordinate 210,079,326 downwards.
CCAAGCTTATGCTCTTGCCACTCCTTATTCCACAGTCCATCGAATCTTTACCCTTGAAAACTTCACAACACAAAACTCAACAGAAAACTCATAAGTCTGTTAGTATAAAAAAATAAATCACCACTTAGGTACTGTTGTGAACTCATTCTAAATTCATATTGGTGCAATATCTACTATATTCCAACTTCTCTATGGTTCATGCCCTCCGATACTACTCATAGATTCATCAAAATAAGCAAACAACACAATGAAAACAGAATCTGTCAAAAACAGAACAGTCTGTAGTAATCTGTGTCATTCGAATACTTCTGTAACTCCAAAAATTCTACCAAATTAGGAAGTCCTAAATTGTTTTTGTACCAATCCAGGGCAAAAAGAATTGGATAAAAGCACGTTTCTGTGAATTATCAAAACTAATTTACTGGGTGCAAAAGTTTCTAATTTTCAGCAGGATCAACACAACTATCACCGTAAGCTATCCTAAAGGTCTTACTTGGCACTTTATTGAAACAAAAGCTATAAAGCATGATTACTACAGTAGCATAATCATGTTAACACACAAAAACAGTAAGGGTAAAGATTGGGTTGTCTCCCAACAAGTGCTTTTCTTTAACGCCTTTTTAGCTAGGCATGATGATGACAATGATGCCCACATAAAAGATAAGAATTGAAACATAACGGGAGCATCATGAAGCATATGACCAGCACATTTAATCCTAACCCAGTTCCTATGCATAGGGATTTTGTCAGCAAACAATTTGTGGGAACAATAATCAACTAGCATAGGAAGGTAAAACAAGCATAGCTTCAAGATTTTCAACACATAGAGAGGAAACTTGACATTATTGCAATTCCTACAAGCATATACTCCTCCCTCATAATAATTTTCAGTAGCATCATGAATGCATTCAACAATATAACCAACACCTAAAGCATTCTTTTCATGATCTACTTGCATAGAAAATTTACTACTCTCCACATAAGCAAAATTCTTCTTATTCGGAATAGTAGGAGTATCATAAGAGACTCGAATACTATAAATTTTTTCCATATTAAAAGAGTAATGTTCAGAAAAAAGGTAATCATAATCATGACAAGTTTTATAAATATAATCATCACTGCTTTTTATAGCATAAGTTTCATCACAATAATCATCATAAACAGGAGGCATGCTATCATCATAATAAATTTGCTCATCAAAACTTGGGAGGCTAAAAATATCATCTTCATTAAGTGTAGCATCCCCAAGCTTGGGACAAACATTAATTTCAACAAATATATTCTCAAACATGTCATTCTCCTCAAACATGGCATCCCCAAGCTTGGGCCTTTTCATATCATAAGCATAATCACTCTCATCATTAATAGTATGGATAGCACCAATAGTATAACAATTTTCATCATCACAATGAGTAGTAGGAGCAACATCATTTGGGAGGGATACCTTTTTACCTTTGCTTCTCCGTCTTCTGTTTTTCTTCTTCACATCATGTGTGGGTTTAATCTTCTTTTTGGAGCTCCTTCTTAATGAGATTGGTTGAATAGAAGGCTCCTCCTCGTTACCTGATTCATCATAAGAAATAATAGGAGGATATTGGGAAGTATCTTCCCTTTCATTAGTATTCTCTTCATCTTATATTTGCTTTCTTTTCTTTATGTAATTGGCAATATAAGGATTTTCAATGCAATTTACCGCACAATACATATAAATTTCCTCTAGATTAATATCAAGGAATTTCTGAAGGTTATATTCTGGAATATGCTTAGTTGCACGTTTCATTTCTTCATAACCCAAAAGCAAACTAAGTTCATTATGATGTGCAAGGGAAATCAAGTCATCACAATTTTTGGACACGATTCAATCATGAAACAATTCGCATGGGAGATTTAAATGACCATGTTCATTGCAAAGTTCACAAGTACGGTAAAGAAATTTTAAATTTTCAGCACTCACATCTAGCCTTTCTTGCAACCATTTAGTTTCTAAATACTTATGCCTCTTGCAAAATTTATCTTCCATATTTGGTGTGTACTTGCAAACTCTATGCACTCCACAAAAATTGACATGGTTATAAGAGAAATTTTCATCATGACTAGTGAAATCATCATTAGTACTATGGATATTCAAAGAGTTCATATTAACAACATTGCAATCATGCTCATCATTCAAAGATTTAGTGCCATACATTTTATAGACTTCTTCTTCTAGAACTTGAGCACAATTTTCCTTTTCATCATTCTCACGAAAGATATTAAAAAGATGAAGCATATGAGGCAAACTCAATTCCATTTTTTTGTAGTTTTATTTTATAAACTAAACTAGTGATAAAACAAGAAACTAAAAGATTCGATTGCAAGATCTAAAGATATACCTTCAAGCACTCACCTCCCCGGCAATGGCGCCACAAAAGAGCTTGATGTCTACTACACAAACTTCTTCTTGTAGACATTGTTGGGCCTCCAAGTGCAGAGGTTTGTAGGATAGTAGCAAATTTCCCTCAAGTGGATGGCCTAAGGTTTATCAATCCATGGGAGTGCTACCTCTTGAGCATGCGTTGGTTTTTCCCTTGAAGAGGAAAGGGCGATGCAGCAAATTAGCGTAAGTATTTCCCTCAGTTTTTGAGAACCAAGGTATCAATCCAGTAGGAGGCTCCTCAAAAGTCCCACTCACCTACACAAACAAACAAGAACCTCGCAACCAACGCGATAAAGGGGTTGTCAATCCCTTCACGGTAACTTGCAAAAGTGAGATCTGATAGAGATAATAAGATAAGATAAATATTTTTGGTATTTTTATGATATAGATTGGAAAATAAAAGATGCAAATAAAAGTAGATGGAAAACTTATATGATAAAAGATAGACCCGGGGGCCATAGGTTTCACTAGTGGCTTCTCTCAAGATAGCATAAGTATTACGGTGGGTGATCAAATTACTGTCGAGCAATTGATAGAAAAGCACATAGTTATGAGATTATCTAGGCATGATCATGTATATAGCCATCACGTCCATGATAAGGAGATCGAAACGATACTGCATCTACTACTATTACTCCACACATCGACTGACTTAAGTTCATGAAGAACAGAGTAACACATTAAGAAAGATGACATGGTGTAGAGGGATAAACTCATGCAATATGACATAAACCTCATCTTTTATCCTCGATGGCAGCAATACAACACGTGCCTTGCAGCCCCTGCTGTCACTGGGAAAGGACACCGCAAGATTGAACCCAAAGCTAAGCACTTCTCCCATTGCAAGAAAGATCAATCTAGTAGGCCAAACCAAACTGATAATTCAAAGAGACTTGCAAAGATAACAAATCATACATAAAAGAATTCAGAGGAGATTCAAATATCTCTCATAGATAATTGATCATAAACCCACAATTAATCGGATCTTGACAAACACACCGCAAAAAGAGTTACATCGAATAGATCTCCAAGAAGATCGAGGAGAACTTTGTATTGAGATTCAAAGAGAGAGAAGAAGCCATCTAGCTAATAACTATGGACCCAAAGGTCTGTGGTAAACTACTCACAACTCATCGGAGAGGCCTTGGAGATGATGTAGATGCCCTCCATGGTCGATTCCCCCTCCGGCGGAGCGCCGGCGAAGGCTCCAAGATGGGATCTCGCGGATATAGAAGGTTGCGGCGGTGGAGATAGTTTTTCGTGATGCTCCTGGATGTTTTCGGGGTACGTGGATATATATAGGAGGAAGAAGTAGGTCGGTGGATGCTCAAGGGGCCCACGAGGGTGGGAGGCGCGCCCACCCCCATGGGGAGCACCGGGCACCCTCGTGGCTGCCTCGTTTGTTGCTTGACGTCCACTCCAAGTCCCCTGGATTGCGTTTGTTCCAAAAAGATCGCTTCCGAAGGTTTCATTCCGTTTGGACTCCGTTTGATATTCCTTTTCTTCGAAACACCGAAATAGGCGAAAAAGCAGCAATTCGGGCTGGGCCTCCGGTTAGTAGGTTAGTCCCAAAAATGATATAAAAGTGTAAAGTAAAGCCCATAAACATCCAAAACAGGTAATATAATAGCATGGAACAATTAAAAAATATAGATACGTTGGAGACGTATCAAGCATCCCCAAGCTTAATTCCTGCTCGTCCTCGAGTAGGTAAATGATAAAAACATATTTTTTTGATGTGGAATGCTACCTAGAATAATGCTCAATGTAATTTTGTTTATTGTGGCATGAATGTTCAGATCCAAATGATTCAAAATAAAAGTTCATATTGACATAGGAAATAGTAATACTTCAAGCATACTAATCAAGGCAATCATGTCTTCTCAAAATAGCATGGCTAAAGAAAGTTTATCCCTACAAAATCATATAGTTTGGTCATGCTCCATTTTCGTCAGACAAGAATGCTCTCATCTTGCACACCCCTGATGACAAGCCAAGCAATTGTTTCATACTTTAGTAATCTCAAACTTTTTTCAACTTTCACGCAATACATGAGCGTGAACCATGGATATAGCACTATGGGTGGAATAGAATATGGTGATGGAGGTTGTGTGGATAAGACAAAAAAGAAGAAAGTCTCATGTTAATGAGGCTAATCGACGGGCTATGGAGATGCCCATCAATTGATGTCAACATGAGGAGTAGGGATTGCCATGCAACGGATGCACTAGAGCTATAAATGTATGAAAGCTCAACAAAAGAAACTAGTGGGTGTGCATCCAACTTGCTTGCTCACGAAGACCTAGGGCATTTTGAGGAAGCCCATCGTTGGAATATACAAGCCAAGTTCTATAATTAAAAATTCCCACTAGTATATGAAAGTGACAACATATGAGACTCTCTAGATGAAGAACATGGTGCTACTTTGAAGCACAAGTGTGGAAAAAGATAGTAGCATTGTCCCCCTTTTTTGGGCCTTTTTTTGTCCTTTCTTTTTTTATTTGGCCTTTCTTTTTTTGGCCTTTCTTTTTTAGGGACAATGCTCTAGTAATGATGATCATCACACGTCTATTTATTTACAACTCATGAGTTACAACTCAAAACTAGAACAAGATATGACTCTATATGAATGCCTCCGGCGGAGTAACGGGATGGGCAATGAATCAAGAGTGACATGTGTGAAATTATGAAGGTGGCTTAGCCACAATACGATGTCAACTACATAATCATGCAAGGCAATATGACAATGATGATGCATGTCATGATGAACAGAACGGTGGAAAGTTGCATGGCAATAATATCTCGGAATGGCTATGGAAATGCCATAATAGGTAGGGATGGTGGCTATTTTGAGGAAGATATAAAGAGGTTTATATGTGATAGAGCATTTCATATCATGGGGTTTGGATGCACCGACGAAGTTTGCACCAACTCTCAAGGTGAGAAAGGGCAATGCACGGTACCGAAGAGGCTAGCAATGATGGAAAGGTAAAAGTGCGTATAATCCATGGACTCACATTAGTCATAAAGAACTCATATACTTATTGCAAAAATCTACAAGTCATAAAAAACCAAGCACTGTGCGCATGCTCCTAGGAGAATAGATTGGTAGGAAAAGACCATCGCTCATCCCCGACCGCCACTCATAAGGATGACAATCTAAGAACACCTCATGTTTCAAATTTGTTACACAACGGTTACCATACGTGCATGCTACGGGACTTGCCAACTTCGACACAAGCATTCTTTAAATTCACAATTACCCAACTAGCACGACTCTAATATCACCACCTCCATATCTCAAAACAATTATCAAGTATCAAATTGATCATAGCATCCAATTCACTTCCTATGGTAGTTTTTATTATACCCAACTTGGATGCCCATCATTCTAGGACCAATTTTATAACCATAGCAAATACCATGCTGTTCTAAAAGACTCTCAAAATAATATAAGTGAAGCATGATAGATCAACAATTTCTACAAAATTAAATCACCGCCGTGCTCTAAAAGGTATAAGTGAAGCACTAGAGCAAAATTTCTAGCTCAAAAGATATAAGTGAAGCACATAGATATTCTAATAAATTCCAAATCATGTGGGTTTATCCCAAAAGGTGTGTACAACAAGGATGATTGTGGTAATCTAAGAAGCAAAGACTAATATCATACAAGACGCTCCAAGCAAAACACATATCATGTGGCGAATAAAAATATAGCTCCAAGTAAAGTTACTGATAGACGAAGACGAAAGAGGGGATGCCTTCCGGGGCATCCCCAAGCTTAGGCTTTTGGTTGTCCTTGAATATTACCTTGGGGTGCCTTGGGCATCCCCAATCTTAGGCTCTTGCCACTCCTTATTATTCCATAGTCCTTCAAATCTTTACCCAAAACTTGAAAACTTCACAACACAAAACTCAACAGGAAATCTCATAAGCTCCGTTAGTGCAAGAAAGAAAAACCACCACATAAGGTACTGTAATGAACTCATTCTTTATTTATATTGGTGTTACCTACTGTATTCCAACTTATCTATGGTTCATACCCCCCGATACTAGCCATAGATGCATAAAAATAAGCAAACAACACACGAAAAATAGAATCTGTCAAAAACAGAACAGTCTGTAGCAATCTGTAACTTTCTTATACTTTTGGAACTCTAAAAATCCTACCAAAATAGCAAGTCCTGGTAAATTTGTCTATTGATCTACATCAAAAAGAATCAACGCAAAATCACGTTTCTGTGATTTACTAAAATTATTTTCGTGTGTGCAAAAGTTTCTGTTTTTCAGCAGAATCAAATTAACTATCACCGTAGGTTATCCTATAGGTTCTACTTGGCACAAACACTAATTAAAACATGAAAACACATCTAAACAGAATCTAGATGAAATATTTATTACTAAACATAATCAAAAAGCAAAAAACTAAAATAACATTGGGTTGCCTTCCAACAAGCGCTATCGTTTAACGCCCCTAGCTAGGCATAAAAGCGAGGATAGATCTAAGTAGTGCCATCTTTGGCATTCAATTCATAAGTATCTCGCATGATAGATTCATAAGGTAATTTAACTTTCTTTCTAGGGAAGTGTTTCATGCCTTTCCTTAATGTAAATTGGAATCTAATATTCCCTTCCTTCATATCAATAATTGCACCAATCGTTCTAAGGAAAGGTCTACCAAGAATATTAGGACATGAAAGGTTGCAATCTATATCAAGAACGATAAAATCTACGAGCACATAATTCCTATTTGCAACAATAAGAACATCATTTATCCCTCCCATAGGTTTCTTAATGGTGGAATCCGCAAGGTGCAAGTTTAAAGAGCAATCATCAAAATCATGGAAACCTAGAATATCACATAAAGTTTTCGGAATCGTGGAAATACTAGCACCCAAATCACACAAAGCATAGCACTCATGATCTTTAATTTTAATCTTTATAGTATGTTCCCACTCATCATAAAGTTTTCTAGGTATAGAAACTTCCAAATTAAGTTTTTCTTCATAAGATTGCATCAAGGCATCAACAATATGTTTGGTAAAAGCTTTATTTTGACTATAAGCATGAGGAGAACTCAAATGGATTGCAAAAAGGAAATACAATCTATTAAAGAACAATTATAATAATTAAATTCCTTGAAATCCATAATAGTGGGTTCAATGCTATGTAAAGTCTTGGCCTCTCCAATCCCACTTTTACCAAATTTAGCATCAAGATCTAAAAACTCCGAATTATTGGGACGCCTTTTAACTAAAGTTGACTCATCTCCAGTCCCATCATTATTAAGATTCATATTGCAAAACAAGGATTTAATAGGGGACACATCAATAACTTTTAGATATTCATCATTATTTTCATGGAAACTAGAAGAACACGCCTTTACAAAGCAATGTTTCTTAGCACGCAACCTAGCGGTTCTTTCTTTGCACTCATCAATGGAAATTTTCATGGCTTTGAGAGACTCATTGATATCATGCTTAGGTGGAATAGATCTCAGTTTCAAAGAATCAACATCAAGTAAAAGTCTATCAACGTTCCTAGCCAATTCATCAACTTTAAGTAATTTTTCTTCAAGCAAAGCATTAAAATTCTTTTGAGAGATCATAAATTCTTTAACACTATTCTCAAAATCATAGGGCATCTTATTAAACTTTCCATAAGAATTATTGTAGGAATTTCCATAATTATTAGAGGAATTACTAGGGAACGGCCTAGGATTAAAGTTTCCTCTATACGCGTTGTTACCAAAATTATTCCTACCAACAAAATTCACATCCGTAGATTCATTATTATTCTCAATCAAAGTAGACAAAGTCATATCATTAGGATCAATAGGAGCACTCTTAGTAGCAAACAATTTCATAAGTTCATCCATCTTTCCACTCAAAACATTAATTTCTTCTATAGCATGCCCTTTTTTACTAGTAGATCTTTCGGTGTGCCATTGAGAATAATTAATCATAATGTTATCAAGGAGTTTAGTAGCTTCTCCTAAGGTGATTTCCATAAAAGTGCCTCCTGCGGCCGAATCTAAAAGATTTCTAGAAGCAAAATTCAATCCGGCATAAAATTTTTGTATGATCATCCATAAATTTAAACCATGAGTAGGGCAATTGCGAATCATTAATTTCATTCTTTCCCAAGATTGGGCAACATGCTCATGATCAAGTTGTTTAAAATTCATAATATTGTTCCTAAGAGAGATGATCTTAGCGGGAGGAAAATACTTAGAGATGAAAGCATCTTTGCACTTATTCCATGAATCAATACTATTCTTAGGCAAAGACGAAAATCAAGTTTTAGCATGATCTCTAAGTGAAAACGGAAATAACTTCAATTTAACAATATCACTATCCGTATCTTTCTTCTTTTTCATATCACACAAATCAACAAAGTTGTTTAGATGAGTAGCGGCATCTTCACTAGGAAGGCCGGAGAATTGATCTTTCATAACAAGATTCAACAAAGCAACATTGATTTCACAAGATTCAACATCATTAAGAGGAGCAATCAGAGTGCTAAGGAAATCTTTATTATTGGTATTGGAAAAGTCACACAATTTGGTATTATCTTGCGCCATCGTGACAAGCAATCCAACACACAAGCACACAAAAGGCAAGCGAAAAAGAGAATATTGGGAAAGAAAGGGCGAATAAAACGGCAAGGGAGAAGTGGGGGAGAGGAAAACGAGAGGCAAATGGAAAATAATGTAATGCGAGGAGATGAGTTTGTGATGGGTACTTGGTATGTCTTGACTTGAGCGAAGACCTCCCCGGCAACGGCGCCAGAAATCCTTCTTGCTACCTCTTGAGCATGCGTTGGTTTTTCACTTGAAGAGGAAAGGGTGATGCAACAAAGTAGTGTAAGTATTTCCCTCAATTTTTGAGAACCAAGGTATCAATCCAGTAGGAGGCTCCTCAAAAGTCCCACGCACCTACACAAACAAACAAGAACCTCGCAACCAACATGATAAAGGGGTTGTCAATCCCTTCACGGTAACTTGCGAAAGTGAGATCTGATAGAGATAATAAGATAAGATAAATATTTTTGGTATTTTTATGATATAGATTGGAAAATAAAAGATGCAAATAAAAGTAGATGGAAAACTTATATGATAAAAGATAGACCCGGGGGCCATAGGTTTCACTAGTGGCTTCTCTCAAGATAGCATAAGTATTATGGTGGGTGAACAAATTACTGTCGAGCAATTGATAGAAAAGCGCATAGTTATGAGATTATCTAGGCATGATCATATATATAGACATCATGTGCATGGCAAGTAGATCGAAACGATACTACATCTACTCCTATTACTCCACACATCGACCGACTCCTGCCTGCATCTAGAGTATTAAGTTCACGAAGAACAGAGTAACAATTAAGAAACATGAAATGATTTAGAGGGATAAACTCATGCAATATGACATAAACCCCATCTTTTTATCCTCGATGGCAACAATACAACATGTGCCTTGCAGCCCCTGCTGTCACTGGGAAAGGACACTGCAACATTGAACCCAAAGCTAAGCACTTCTCCCATTGCAAGAAATATCAATCTAGTAGGCCAAACCAAACTGATAATTCGAAGAGACTTGCAAAGATAACAAATCATACATAAAAGAATTCAGAGGAGATTCAAATATCTCTCATAGATAAACTTGATCATAAACCCACAATTCATCGGATCTCGACAAACACACCGCAAAAAGAGTTACATCGAATAGATATCCAAGAAGATCGAGGAGAACTTTGTATTGAGATTCAAAGAGAGAGAAGAAGCCATCTAGCTAATAACTGTGGACCCGAAGGTCTGTGGTAAACTACTCACAACTCAACGGAGAGGCCTTGGAGATAATGTAGAGGCCCTCCATGGTCGACTCCCCCTCCGGCGGAGCGCCAACGAAGGCTCCAAGATGGGATCTCACGGATACAGAAGGTTGTAGCAGTGGAAATAGTTTTTTGTGGTGCTCCTGGATGTTTTCGGGGTACGTGGATATATATAGGAGGAAGAAGAAGGCCGGTTGACGCTCGAGGGGCCCACGAGGGTGGGGGCGCGCCCACCCCCAGGGGGCACGCCGGGCACCCTCGTGGCCGCCTCATTTGTTGCTTGATGTCCACTCCAACTCCCCTGGATTGCGTTTGTTCCAAAAAGATCGCTCCCGAAGGTTTCATTTCGTTTGGACTCCGTTTGATATTCCTTTTCTCCAAAACACTGAAATAGGCAAAAAAATAGCAATTCGGGTTGGGCCTCCGGTTAGTAGGTTAGTCCCAAAGATGATATAAAAGTGTAAAGTAAAGCCCATAAACATCCAAAACAGGTAATATAATAGCATGGAACAACAAAAAAATATTGATACGTTGGAGATGTATCAGGGAGGCATAGGATGAAGATGGTCTCTCTCAAACAACCCTGCAACCAAATAGCAAAGAGTCTCTTGTGTCCCCAACACACCCAATACAATGGTAAATTGTATAGGTGCACTAGTTTGGCGAAGAGATGGTGATACAAGTGCAATATGGATGGTAGATATAGGTTTTTGTAATCTGAAATTATAAAAACAGCAAGGTAACTAATGATAAAAGTGAGCACGAACGGTATTGCAATGCTAGGAAACAAGGCCTAGGGTTCATACTTTCACTAGTGCAAGTTCTCTCAACAATAATAACATAACTGGATCATATAACTATCCCTCAACATGCAACAAAGAGTCACTCCAAAGTCACTAATAGCGGAGAACAAACGAAGAGATTATTGTAGGGTACGAAACCACCTCAAAGTTATCATTTCTGATCAATCTATTCAAGAGTCCGTAGTAAAATAACACGAAGCTATTCTTTCTGTTCAATCTATGATAGAGTTCGTACTAGAATAACACCTTAAGACACAAATCAACCAAAACCCTAATGTCACCTAGATACTCCAATGTCACCTCAAGTATCCGTGGGCATGATTATACGATATGCATCACACAATCTTGGATTCATCTATTCAACCAACACAAAGTACTTCAAAGAGTGCCCCAAAGTTTCTACTGGAGAGTCAAGACGAAAACGTGTGCCAACCCCTATGCATAAGTTCATTGAACCCGCAAGTTGATCACCAAAACATATATCACGTAGATCACGTGAATATCCCATTGTCACCACAGATAAGCACGGCAAGACATACATCAAGTGTTCTCAAATCCTTAAAGACTCAATCCGACAAGACAACTTCAAGGAGAAAACTCAATCCATCACAAGAGAGTAGAGGGGGAGAAACATCATAAGATCCAACTATAATAGCAAAGTTCGCGATACATCAAGATCGTATCACCTCAAGAACAAGAGAGAGAGAGAAAGACATCAAACACATAGCTATTGGTACATACCCTCAGCCCCAAGGGTGAAATACTCCCTCCTCGTCATGGAGATCGCCAGGATGATGAAGATGGCCACCGGTGAGGGATCCCCCCTCTGAGAGGGTGCCGGAACAGGGTCCCAATTGGTTTTTGGTAGCTACAGAGGCTTGCGGCGGCGGAACTCCCGATCTATTGTTCTCCCCGATGTTTTTAGGGTATATGGACATATATAGGCGAAAGAAGTCGGTCAGGGGATCCATGAGGGGCCCACGAGGGTGGGGCGCACGCCCAGGGGGGGTAGGGCGCGCCTCCCTGCCTCGTGGCCACCTCAAGGCTTCCCTGATGTCTACTCCAAGTCTCCTGGATTGCTTCCGTTCCAAAAATAACTCTCCCGAAGGTTTCATTCCGTTTGGACTCCGTTTGATATTCCTTTTCTTCGAAACACTGAAATAGGCAAGAAAACAACAATTTGGACTGGGCCTCCGGTTAGTAGGTTAGTCCCAAAAATGATATAAAAGTGTAGAGTAAAGCCCATAAACATCCAAAACGGGTAATATAATAGCATGGAACAATAAAAAATTATAGATACGTTGGAGACGTATCACACTCCATTCTGGTTAGTTTCCAGTGCAAGTGATCTAGCTGTTGAGAAAGGTGAACATCCATCAATCTTCTCACAAGATGGAGCCAAGCTTCCCAATGGTTTCCTGCTACAGCCACTTGCTGAGAAGGCATCTATTCTTCACCTCTAAATTTTCAATGCTAAGACCACCTTGGTCTTTTGGCCTAAAAATAATTTTGGTGGGCTTCTTTGGCCTCTTTTTTTTATTGGGCTTCTTTGGCCTATTTTTATTTTTTGTAAAGTCTGAAGTCTCATCCTGACTTGTGGGGGAATCATAGTCTTCATCATCCTTTCCTCACTTGGGACAATGCTCTAACAATGAAGATCATCACACTTTTATTTACTTACAACTCAAGAATTACAACTCAATACTTAGAACAAAATATGACTCTATGTGGATGCCTCCAGCGGTGTATCGGGATATGCAATGAATCAAGAGTGACATGTATGAAAGAATTATGAAGGTGGCTTTGCCACAAATACGATGTCAACTACATGATCATGCAAAAGCAATATGACAATGATGGAGCGTGTCATAATAAACGGAACGGTGGAAAGTTGCATGACAATATATCTCGGAATGGATATGGAAATGCCATAATAGGTAGGTATGGTGTCTCTTTTGAGGAAGGTATATGGTGGGTGTATGGTACCGGCAAAATTTGCGTGGCACAAGAGAGGCTAGCAATGGTGGAAGGGTGAGAGTGCGTATAATCCATGGACTCAACATTAGTCATGAAGAACTCATATACTTATTGCAAAAATCTATAGGTAATCAAAACAAACTACTACACGCATGCTCCTAGGGGAAGGGTTGGTAGGAGTTAACCATCACACGATCCTGACCTCCACACATAAGGAAAACAATCAATAAATAAATCATGCTCCAACTTCATCACATAACGGTTCACCATACGTGCATGCTACGGGAATCACAAACTTTAACACAAGTATTTCTTAAACTCACAATTACCCAACTAGCATGACTCTAATATTACCATCCTCATATCTCAAAACAATTATCAAGCATCAAATTGATCATAGCATCCAATTCACTTCCTATGATAGTTTTTATTATACCCAACTTGGATGCCCATCATTCTAGGACCAAATTTATAACCATAGCAAATACCATGCTGTTCAAAAAGACTCTCAAAATAATATAAGTGAAGCATGAGAGATCAACAATTTTTACAAAATCAAGCCACCGCCGTGCTCTAAAAAGTATAAGTGAAGCACTAGAGCAAAACTATCTAGCTCAAAAGATATAAGTGAAGCACATAGAGTATTCTAATAAAATCTAAATCAAGTGTGCCTCTCCCAAAAGGTGTGTACATCAAGGATGATTGTGTTAAACTAAAAATCAAAGACTCATATCATACAAGAAGCACCAAGCAAAACACATATCATGTTGTGAATAAAAATATAGCTCCAAGTAAAGTTACCGATAGACGAAGACGAAAGAGGGGATGCCTTCCGGGGCATCCCCAAGCTTAGGATCTTGGTTGTCCTTGAACATTACCTTGGGGTGCCTTGGGAATCCCCAAGCTTAGGCTCTTGCCACTCCTTATTCCATAGTCCATCGAATCTTTACCCAAAACTTGAAAACTTCACAACACAAAACTCAACAGAAAACTCGTAAGCTCCTTTAGTATAAAAAAATAAATCACCACTTAGGTACTGTTGTGAACTCATTATAAATTAATATTGGTGTAATATCTACTGTATTCCAACTTCTCTATGGTTCATACCCTTCGATACTACTCATATATTCATCAAAATAAGCAAACAACACAATGAAAACAGAATCTGTCAAAAACAGAACAGTCTGTAGTAATCTGTATCATTCGAATACTTCTGTAAATCCAAAACTTCTACCAAATTATAAAGTCCTAAAAAATTTGTGTACCAATCCAGGGCAAAAAGAATCAGATCAAAAGAACGTTTCTGTGAATTATCAAAACTAACTTACTGGGTGCAAAAAGTTTTTGATTTTCAGCAGGATCAACACAACTATCACTGTAAGCTATCCTAAAGGTCTTACTTGGCACTTCATTGAAACAAAAGATATAAAGCATGATTACTACAGTACCATAATCATGTGAACACACAAAAACAGTAAGGGTAAATATTGGGTTGTCTCCCAACAAGCGCTTTTCTTTAATGCCTTTTTAGCTAGGCATGATGATGACAATGATGCTCACATAAAAGATAAGAATTGAAACATAACGGGAGCATCATGAAGCATATGACCAGAACATTTAAGCTAACCCACTTTCTATGCATAGGGATTTTGTGAGCAAACAACTTATGGGAACAATAATCAACTAGCATACGAAGGTAAAACAAGCATAGCTTCTAGATTTTCAACACATAGAGAGTAAACTTGATATTATTGCAATTCCTACAAGCATATATTCCTCCCTCATAATAATTTTCAGTAGCATCATGAATGAATTCAACAACATAATCAGTACCTAAAGCATTCTTTTCATGATCTACTTGCATAGACAATTTACTACTCTCCACATAAGCAAAATTCTTCTTATTCAGAATAGTGGGAGTGTCATAAGAGACTCAAATACTATAAATTGTTTCCATATTAAAAGAGTAATGTTCAGAAAAAGGGTAATCATAATCATGACAAGTTTTATAAATATAATCATCACTACTTTTTATAGCATAAGTTTCATCATAATAATCGTCATAAACAGGAGGCATGCTATCATCATAATAAATTTGCTCATCAAAACTTGGGAGCCTAAAAATATCATCTTCATTAAGCGTAGCATCCCCAAGCTTGGGACAAACATTAATTTCAGCAAATATATTCTCAAACATGTCATTCTCCTCAAACATAGCATCCCCAAGCTTGGGCCTTTTCATATCATAAACATAATCACTCTCATCATTAATAGTATGGATAGCACCAATTGTATAGCAATTTTCATCATCACAATGAGTAGTAGGAGCAACATGATTTGGAAGGGATACCTTTTTACCTTTGCTTCTCCGTCTTTTCTTTTTCTTCTTCACATCATGTGTGGGTTTAATCCTCTTTTAGAGCTCCTTATTAATGAGAATGGTTGAATAGAAGGCTCCTCCTCTTTACCTGATTCATCATAAGAAATAATAGGATGATATTGGGAAGTCTCTTCCCTTTCATTAGTATTCTCTTCATCTTCTATTTGCTTCCTTTTCTTTATGTAATTGGCAATATAAGGATTTTCAATGCAATTTACCACACAATACATGTAAATTTCCTCTAGACCAATATCAAGGAATCTCTAAAGGTTATATTATGGAATATGCTTAGTTGCACGTTTCATTTCTTCATAACCCAAAAGCAAACTAAGTTCATTATGATGTGCAATGGAAATCAAGTCATCAGAATTTTTGTACATGATTCGATCATGAAACAATTCGCATCGGAGATTTAAATGACCATGTTCATTGCAAAGTTCACAAGTACGGTAAAGAAATTTTAAATTTTCAGCACTCACATCTAGCCTTTCTTGCAACCATTTAGTTTCTAAATACTTATGCCTCTTGCAAAATCTATCTTCCATATTTGGTGTGTACTTGCCAACTCTATGCACTCCACAAAAATTGACATGCTTATAAGAGACATTTTCATCATGACTAGTGCAATCATCATTAGTACTATGGATATTCAAAGAGTTCATACTAACAACATTGCAATCATGCTCATCATTCAAAGATTTAGTGCCAAACATTTTATAGACTTCTTCTTCTAGCACTTGAGCACAATTTTTCTTTCCATCAATCTCACGAAAGATATTAAAAAGATGAAGCGTATGAGGCAAACTCAATTCCATTTTTTGTAGTTTTATTTTGTAAACTAAACTAGTGATAAAACAAGAAACTAGAAGATTTGATTGCAAGATCTAAAGATATAACTTCGAGCACTCACCTCCCCGGCAACGGTGCCAGAAAAGAGCTTGATGTCTACTACACAACCTTCTTCTTGTGGACGTTGTTGGGCCTCTAAGTGTAGAGGTTTGTAGGACAGCGGCAAATTTCCCTCAAGTGGATGACCTAAGGTTTATTAATCCATGGGAGGCGTAGGATGAAGATGGTCTCTCTCAAACAACCCTGCAACCAAATAGCAAAGAGTCTCTTGTGTCCCCAAGGCACGCAATACAATGTTAAATTGTATAGGTGCACTAGTTCGGCGAAGAGATAGTGATACAAGTGCAATATGGATGGTAGATATAGGTTTTTGTAAACTGAATTATAAAAACAGCAAGGTAACTAATGATAAAAGTGAGCACGAACGGTATTGCAATGCTAGGAAACAAGGCCTAGGGTTCATACTTTCACTAGTGCAAGTTCTCTCAACAATAATAACATAACTGGATCATATAACTATCCCTCAACATGCAACAAAGAGTCACTCCAAAGTCACTAATAGCGGAGAACAAATGAAGATCGAGGAGAACTTTGTATTGAGATTCAAAGAGAGAGAAGAAGCCATCTAGCTAATAACTGTGGACCCGAAGGTCTGTGGTAAACTACTCACAACTCAACGGAGAGGCCTTGGAGATGATGTAGAGGCCCTCCATGGTCGACTCCCCCTGCGGCGGAGCGCCAACGAAGGCTCCAAGATGGGATCTCACGGATACAGAAGGTTGCAGCAGTGGAAATAGTTTTTCGTGGTGCTCCTGGATGTTTTCGGGATACGTGGATATATATAGGAGGAAGAAGAAGGTCGGTTGACGCTCGAGGGGCCCACGAGGGTGGGGGCGCGCCCACCCCCAGGGGGCACGCCGGGCACCCTCGTGGCCGCCTCGTTTGTTGCTTGATGTCCACTCCAAGTCCCCTGGATTGCGTTTGTTCGAAAAAGATCGCTCCCGAAGGTTTCATTTCGTTTGGACTCCGTTTGATATTCCTTTTCTCCGAAACACTGAAATAGGCAAAAAATAGCAATTCGGGTTGGGCCTCCGGTTAGTAGGTTAGTCCCAAAGATGATATAAAAGTGTAAAGTAAAGCCCATAAACATCCAAAACAAGTAATATAATAGCATGGAACAATCAAAAATTATTGATACGTTGGAGATGTATCAGGGAGGCGTAGGATGAAGATGGTCTCTCTCAAACAACCCTGCAACCAAATAACAAAGAGTCTCCTGTGTCCCCAACACACCCAATACAATGGTAAATTGTATAGGTGCACTAGTTCGGCGAAGAGATGGTGATACAAGTGCAATATGGATGGTAGATATAGGTTTTTGTAATCTGAAATTATAAAAACAGCAAGGTAACTAATGATAAAAGTGAGCACGAACGGTATTGCAATGCTAGGAAACAAGGCCTAGGGTTCATACTTTCACTAGTGCAAGTTCTCTCAACAATAATAACATAACTGGATCATATAACTATCCGTCAACATGCAACAAAGAGTCACTCCAATGTCACTAATAGCGGAGAACCAACGAAGAGATTATTGTAGGGTACGAAACCACCTCAAAGTTATCATTTCTGATCGATCTATTCAAGAGTCCATAGTAAAATAACACGAAGCTATTCTTTCTGTTCAATCTATCATAGAGTTCGTACTAGAATAACACCTTAAGACACAAATCAACCAAAACCCTAATGTCACCTAGATACTCCAATGTCACCTCAAGTATCCGTGGGCATGATTATACGATATGCATCACACAATCTCGGATTCATCTATTCAACCAACACAAAGTACTTCAAAGAGTGACCCAAAGTTTCTACTAGAGTGTCAAGACGAAAACGTGTGCCAACCCCTATGCATAAGTTCATTGAACCCGCAAGTTGATCACCAAAACATATATCAGGTAGATCACGTGAATATCCCATTGTCACCACAGATAAGCACGGCAAGACATACATCAAGTGTTCTCAAATCCTTAAAGACTCAATCCGACAAGACAACTTCAAGGAGAAAACTCAATTCATCACAAGAGAGTAGAGAGGGAGAAACATCATAAGATTCAACTATAATAGCAAAGCTCGCGATACATCAAGATCGTATCACCTCAAGAACACGAGAGAGAGAGAGAGAGATCAAACACATAGCTACTGGTACATACCCTCGGCCCCGAGGGTGAACTACTCCCTCCTCGTCATGGAGATCGCCGGGGTGATGAAGATGGCCACCGGTGAGGGATCCCCCCTCCGGCAGGGTACCGGAACTGGGTCTCGATTGGTTTTTGATGGCTACAGAGGCTTGCAGCGGCGGAACTCCCGATCTATTGTTCTCCCTGATGTTTTTAGGGTATATGGACATATATAGGCGAAAGAAGTCGGTCAGGGGAGCCACGAGGGGCCCACAAGGGTGGGGGCGCCCAGGGGGTAGGGCGCGCCTCCCTGCCTTGTGTCCACCTCAAGGGTTCCCCGACATCTACTCCAAGTCTCTTGGATTGCTTCCATTCCAAAAATAACTCTCCCGAAGGTTTCATTCCGTTTGGACTCCATTTGATAGTCCTTTTCTTCGAAACACTGAAATAGGCAAGAAAACGACAATTTGGGTTGGGCCTCCGGTTAGTAGGTTAGTCCCAAAAATGATATAAAAGTGTAGAGTAAAGCCCATAAACATCCAAAACGGGTAATATAATAGCATGGAACAATCAAAAATTATAGATACGTTGGAGACGTATCACACTCCATTCTGGTTAGTTTCAAGTGCAACTGATCTAGCTGTTGAGAAAGGTGAACATCCATCAATCTTCTCACAAGATGGAGCCAAGCTTCCCAATGGTTTCCTGCTACAGCCACTTGCTGAGAAGGCATCTGTTCTTCACCTCTTAATTTTCAATGCTAAGACCACCTTGGTCTTTTGGCCTACAAATAATATCCCATTTAGCGAGTCTATATTTTCGTTTTAACTCATTTCGCTACCAGAAAAAACGCGATCGATAGAAGTCCAGTCTTTTCCGAACCCCTACTGGTACTTCGAAGAAGGACAAGAGAAACGTTGGCATAATCGTGAGCACCGAATTAATGATAATTAGTCGGCCTCCATAAGACATAAGTTTTCCCTTCCAGCAGCCTAGTTTCTTTTCAAATCGATCTTCAATGCACTTCCAATTCTTTGTTAGAGAGCTTGCGATGGTGAATCGGTATGCCCAAATATGTAAAAGGCAACGAACCCAACCCACATCCAAACAGTTGTTTGTAAGCTTCTTATTCGTCTTTAGCTCTCCCAAAGCAGAAGAATTCACTTTTATGGAAGTTATTCTTTAACCCCGACATCTAGTGGATGGAGGAGTGTCCATTCTCCAGGACTGATCGAATCCTTTCATCCGCAAGGTCTACTATAGAAATGGCCACTTAACCTTATCGTACGCTTTCTCAAAATCCACCTTAAAAACCACCCCATCTAGTTTTTTCATGTGGATTTCATGGAGCGTTTCATGTAGGACCACAACCCCTTCAATGATGTTTCTGTCGGTCATGAAGGCTGTTTGAGATGGCCGCACCACACTGTGTGCAATCTATGTCAGCCTGTTAGTCCCCACCTTGGTGAAGATTTTAAAGCTAACATTAAGAAGACATATTGGTCGGAAATGCTCAATCTGCACCGCCTTTGTTTTCTTAGGGAGCAAAGTTATCATTCCAAAATTTAAGTGAAATAACTAAAAATGCCCAGAAAACAAATCATGGAACATCGGAAGCAAATCACCCTTAATAATATGCCAGCACCTTTTATAAAACTCAGTCGGAAAGCCATCCGGCCCAGGAGCTTTATTGTTCTTCATCTGTGAAATCGCCTCAAACACCTCCTTCTCTGAAAACGGGGCGATCAGTATTTCATTCTCATCAGTCACAAGTTGAGCGATATCGTCAACGCTTGACTCGTCTAAGGACACAAAACTATCCTCAGGAGCCCCAAAAATCTGCTTGTAATAATTGGTGATGTATAATTTTAGGTTCTCCTGTCCCAAAATCGTCCCCTCATCTTGCTTGAGCTGAAACTTTTTCTTCTTTCGATGCTTGCCATTCGCAATCATATGAAAAAATTGCATGTTGTCGTCCCCTTGGACGACTTTTCGCACTTTAGCTCTTAGCGCCCACTTCAATTCTTCCTCTCGAAGCAATTCTTTTAGTCTCAGTTCCACCTCCACTTTAGTCTCCAACTTTCTAGTGTCTAAAATGGAGGACTCGGCTTTTAAATCTAAGGCATTTATAAGGTTAAGGAGCCTTTCCTTTTCAACCTTGTAAACACCACTCAAATGTTTGGCCCAACCGCGTAGGAACTGTCTTAAGTGTCTAATCTTATTCTGCCATCTTTCTACGTTCAATCTCCCTCCTGAATCCTTTGCCCACTCCCGTGCTATCAGATCCAAGAAACCTTCTCTCTCAAACCATGCTAATTCAAAAGAGAAGATATATTTATTTCCCACATGAGTTGCTTCCTCAGAGTCAACAAGCAGTGGGGTATGATCAGAGATCGTTCGCGACAACGTTTGGACCGTCACCAAAGGAAACTTCTGCTCCCATTCCACACTGGTGAGAACACGATCTAACTTCTCATGCGTTGGATTTGGCAATGTGTTGGCCCAAGTGAATTTTCTACCAGAAAGCTCGATCTCCCTGAGACCCATGCTTTCAATGATTGTGTTAAACATAAACGACCATCTGCCGTCAAAGTTATCATTGTTCTTTTCGTCCCATCTTCTTATAATGTTAAAATCACCCCCAACCAGTATTGGGAGTCGTTCATCTCCGCAAATACAAACTAGGTCAGCCAGAAAATCTGGTTTTAGCTCAGGCTGTGCGGCTCCGTACACTGCCACCAGTGCCCATTGGAAACCATCAACCTTCGATCTGACTCGAAACTTAACCGCAAATTCTCCCATAACAACATTCTGAACTTCCAACGTTGTGCACTTCACCCCAAGTAAAATCCCACTGGATCTTCCTCTTCGGGGTAAGCAATGCCAATGAAAATAACTCCTCCCGATAAGGTGCCAAGAAGCTGAGAGGTAAAATTGTCTCTACCAGTTTTAGAGTGGGAAATGAAATCTAACTTGTGTTCTATAGATGCATCCACTAGAAACCTTCTTTTAGCCAATTCAGTCAAACCTCTGCTATTCCAAAAGATTCCTTTCATATTTCATCATGAAATTTTTTAGCAGTCCGGATCCTAGCACTTCTGCGCACAGCCGAGGCCGGATAAATCTTCCGGTTCCACTTGCGCTTAGGCTTGTTTTGCACATCAACTCGGTCCATACAACCGAGCTCAGTGAGCTCACATGCCTCAGGGTCGATGTGAGTTGAACCCCTCGAAGAAAGAAAAAATTTGTCCTCCTCAGTCTCGGCGGGTGAGGGCGCAAGATCCTCACAAAAACTATCAAGAACCCTAACACCCAATGCATCTATTTCTGAGTCATTTAAAGGTTTAACAGCCGCTAAGTTTCGAATCATCTCTATAGCTCGCTCCGCCTCAAGGTCAAGTATGTCATTAACAGATTTAGCAATTTCTATTCCATTATTACCTAGTGAAACTCCCAACTAATTTGCATTATTCATAATATCGTCCTCGGAAAAATGCAAAATGGAATTGGAAATATTGACTGACATACCTGTAGTAACCTCAATGTCTTGAAGCTTGGCCGACCGCATGGCGCGCCCCAGCTGCAGGTCATCAACGTCAGGCTGATCCTGGAGACGGCTGCTCATCCATCGACCTTCAGACATGGGATACGGGATCCCTCTGGAGGCGATGATCTCATCCCGCGTGGGCCCACTCGGGGTAAGGCCTCCTGCCAGACCCCCAACTGGACCTAACTCCACCGAGCCAGTCGGGCTATGGCCACCTGCCATCAGCCCTACCGGAGAAGCCGCACCCGCCTCCACGGGCTCAGGCACTAGAAACACCCTCGGGATCAAGCGTGGGCTGCAATCGAGAGTCCTCGACCGATGTACACCCACATGAGATGAAAGGCCTCTAGGTGAGGCTGCCCTCCCCACCGATGGCTCCTCGGGGGCGAGCACCGGCACAGGGCCACGCGGGCTGGTGGGGCTGGACACCCGAGTCGGTGTGCGTGCAGTCGGAAGTAACCGGTCAGCAGACATCAGCACGGTAGCTCATGTTCCGTCGGATCATCTATCTCAACTCTGTTACTCCATAGATGACTAGGAGCCGAAGATGCCCCAAAGGAACCAAAGCATAAAGTGTTCACCAGTGTCATAGATGAATCGGTCCCCCTAGCCGACTTCTCCGCCTTCGGACTGTGAAGTGGGCCCCTTGGCCGCCTCCCGAGGTGTATGGTCTGCATCCTTATCCTGATTCCATGGTGCCCCATTCCCCTCAGTCGTGTCCATGTCCTGTTCCCCATCATCCTCTTGGAACATAGGTGTATCCCCAAGCTCAATATCTAGGTCATACGTGATCCCGGCATGAGTCCACTTGACCACATCTGGCATGAACTCAATATTAGTCACACTGACATGTAACCTCACTACACCATGTGCACGGGTGAAAGGCTTGTCAACCTGCTCAGTCTTGCTAATAAGAGATCCCAAACTCCATGTGACCAAAAAATTATTCAGAGGCTTAGGAGGTGCACCTGAGAAACGGACCCATATCTGAGATAAAGGTGTGCCCTATGGCTCCTTTTGTTTCCACTCATCGAACTCCATGACGATGTTAGTACTCGGCACTCTACACATACCAAACTTTAGAATATGGTGCCGATCCTCTCTAGTGGGAAACTCCACCTTGTAAGTCTGCTCCTCGAGCCTCACAACATTCCACTGAAATCTGCCTCGTGCAAGCTCTCTCAGACGTTGCACAATCTGTGCCTCGGTCATGACTCCATTTGTCACCCTCACAATACCCGGAAAAGAACTATCCAAGGGCTGCGTGGTCTGGCCTACATCTGGTGATTCAAAAAACATCAACTCTTGACAACATACCCCATATATACTGACCACTGGCTTTGGTCCCAGAAGAAGTGGACACTCTCCAGACGTATGCTTTGGCTTGAGACAATTATCATACAAGTCCAAGGTACACTCTACAATAAAATATCCCGGTTCACCACACCGGTAACATGGCAACTTTTCTTTCTTATGCGCCCATTTGGACACTCGTCACCCTCGGACTTCTCAGACCCCATGTCTTCATTAGCATCCCGAGGTTTAGCCACCACATGTTTAACCCCGGGAGCAGTCACATTCGCCAAAGCTCGGATCGTGTACAGAGCGGCCCCCGACAAAGCCGACGCCGAAGGAGCAGCCGCTCGATCAACTGCCGTCTCGGGTGCCACCAAAGGTGGAGCGGCCATCATGGGCGCGGCATCGGACGGCGTCGCCGGTGGCGATGGCGGTCGTGGTGGAGGAGGCCATCTGCCCTCTCCTCAGTCACCATGGTAATTGCGGAACCCACCACAAAACCGCTGGTTAGGGCCGGACGCCCCCTCGACGAAGTTACCGGGCGGTCCTTGGAAGCCTCGGACCGTTCCCTTTGTCTCCGGCCCAAGCGTATCTGCGGCCGCCACCGGAAGACGACGATCCCCGGTGCTGGCCGGCCCCATAGGCGTCATACCCGTCGTCCCCCCACTGCCTGCGCGAGGGATTTCGGTTGCCACCATTCGCTCCTTGATACATCCTGCCGCTGCCATCATCACGACCTTGCCCGGCTCCTTGTGCAGAATCTCCCAAAGCCGGCACCTGTCCATCACGCTTCCTAGGCGAAACACTCGCCTTGGGTCTGCAAGATAAACAACTAAGTGATAGCAAGATATATAACACGAAACACTATGGCTATCACAAAGTAAAGTGCATAAGTAAAGGGCTCGGATAAGATATAACCGAGGCACGCGGAGATGACGATGTATCCCGAAGTTCACACCCTCACGGATGATAATCTCCGTTTGGAGCGGTGTGGAGGCACAATGCTCCCCAAAATGCCATTAGAGCCACTGTAATTTCCTCGTGCTCTTGTACAATGCAAGATGCCGTGATTACATTAAAGGACCCTTGACGGCGGTCATCGAACTCGCACAATTGGCAACCCTTGGGGGTGGTCATCGGACCCATACAGATTGCTCGGGCAATCTCCACAACTTAATTGGAGACCCCGACGTTTGGCTTTACACCACAATAATTGAGCTCCACAAGAACCAATCGTCAAGGGCGCCCAAGCACCCAAGAGGAGCAAGCTCTAGGGTACCAAGCACCCAAGAGCAATAAGCTAGTCAAACTTCACTTCCACGTATCACCGTGGAGGACTCAAACCTATGCAAAAAAAATGCAATGGCAAGGGCACACGGAGTGCCCATGTCCTTCTCTTCCAAATCCCACCACAACTAATGCTATGGAGGAAAATGAGAGAAAAAACACAAAAGGGGAACATAAAGAACTCCAAGATCTGGATCCAAAGGGTTCCCCTCACTTAGAGGAGAAAATGACTGGCGGAAGAATAGATCTAGCTCTTCTCTCTTTTTTCCTCAAGAAGAAACAAGAATCATTTGAGGGATTAAGAGATAGCAAGCTCAAAGAAGGTCAACTATGGAGGGAAAACACGAGTTCTAGAGATAAGAACCATTGGGAAAGAAGACCCCTTTTATAGGCGGTGATGAATCCAACCGTTATGCCTTGGCCAGTAGTAAAGCGGTACTACCGCTCCTAGGAGCGATATACCACTTCAGACGACAGTTCCAGCTATGGCTAGCGAGCACGTTTAGTGCTACAGCGGTAGTGCCGTCGGAGCTGTACTACCGTCCACCCTTCAGCAGTACTACCGCTTCAGGTCACGTAGCACAGTGCTATGTGAAACCACGGTATAGAGGTGGCGCCAGAGCGGAAGTACCGCACAGAGCGGAAGCAAAACAAACTGTACATCTGTCCTACACCTCTATGTGTTATACAATGTATCAATTGCAACAACAAATACAATTGTAAATTCAGCCGTAAGAACTATATAAAGTACAAGTGTATTTCCAGATATAAACATACGTGCCGTAGCGTATACCTGCGCCGTTACATATTTTGGCAATTACATAAAGGTGAACCACCACAGCTCTCACGACAGAATCTTATGATGAATTTCAGAAGCACAGAGAGACCACATGATTTGATGACGAATGTCCTCAAGATCATCGCTGCAAGCTCGCCGAAAACAACATCGCCTCCTCCATGCTATATCGCCTGCTGTTACTATGACCCTCCTTGTCAGCATTATCTCTGCTTCTTTCAAATGTTCTGCGACGTAGTCTAACTGGAACTTCTTCCAATTCCGGATCGCTCTTCACGGTGTTCTCCACACTCTGCAGCCCCTGGAGTTTCGTTTCCATGTACCGCATGGTTGGCCTGTCTTCCCCCTTCATCCCCAAGCACATTGCTGCGATTGCCGCTACTTCCTTGGCTTCGTTCCCAGCCTCCTGGGAAACCTGTGAATCTAGTATTTCACTCAGCCTATCTTGGTTCAACAGCAACATGAAGTGTGCTACTAGACTGACGCCTTCTGACGGCACGTAGCCAGTTGGTTTTTTTCTTGTAAGTAGTTCCACAAGCATGACACCGAAGCTGTAAACATCTCTCTTCTCGGTCAGTCGGCCTGTGTAGTAGTACTCAGGATCAAGATATCCATAAGTTCCTTGGATGGCAATTGTTACCCCTAATTGGTCAATTGCAATACCTCTAGAAGCTCCAAAGTCGGACACTTTTGCCGTCAAGCGATCATCTAGCAGTATGTTAGATGTCTTGATGTCTCTGTGGATTATCGACATCAAAGCCGCCGAGTGAAGATAGGCCAAAGAACTTGCAAGTTCAGTTGCAATTCGTAATCTGTCTTTCCATGATAGTGATTAAGGACCATCGATATGAAGAAGTGCATAGAGGGTACCATTCGGAATGAACTCGTAGATTAGCAATGGAACTTCTGTCTCGAGACAGCAACCAAACAGCTTTACCACATTCCTGTGATTGATTTGAGAAAGGATGGCAACTTCATTTATGAACTCGTCGATCTCTCTTTTGATACGGTTTTGGACTTCTTTATATCAACGACATGTTGGTCTGATAAAATGCCCTTGTACACTGTGCCGTGCCCTCCACCACCGAGAATGCGAGCTTCATCAAATTTATTCGTTGCTGTCTCAAGCTCTTCTAAGCTGAAAATCATCCTTTCGGCTATATCTGTGTCTACTAACTGCTGGAGCAATAACCCACGGTTTTGCTTGAAGAAATATTGCTTCATCCTTTTTGCTTTCTGATCCTTGACCTTTTTTATTGCAAAGACGACAGCAAGAACTAGAAGCAAAATAATTATGCCGCTGCCAACTCCTATGGAGAAAATTATTCCTGTCGAAATTTACAGACAACACCGTCAAAAGCCTGCTTGAAATTATATATCCTAATTTAATTGTGTGAAAAAGTGCCGGTTTTACCAAATTTGAGGGCATAGTAATGTTTTATGGGGACAGAAAGATGACCTAATGCTTAAAAATTTCCCTGTGTGGACTTACCAGCTGCTAGACGGCCTCGCCCTCCTTGGCATCCATTTGTCATGTAGGGATTGCCCTGGTAGCCGTCACTACACCGGCAGACATAGCCTTCGGCGCCATTTGTGGAGTTGAGGCACATACTGTTCTTGCTGCGGCACCCAAAATCTGGCCTCTGGGCAGCCTCTTCGCAGGATAACTCACCCAATCCCCAGGCTGCAATGGCAGGAATGAAGAACGGGCTCATGTCAGGGTAAGACAGGATGTCCATGAAGTATTGCTGAAGACCATAGACATGTGACCCGTCACTCCACCACTCCTTCTCCACCATGTGCACGCTCGCGTTGAACACTGAGGCTGGGGATGGGGACGGGGTGATCGGGCACCCGCCAGCACCTCGAGCAAGGAGAGCTCGATACGGCAGGACCGAAGGCCAATCAGAATGGACGGCTGGTAGCAGCCGATGCCGTTGCACACATTGTCGGGCAAGAACGCCTCGCCGGTGCGGTTATTGATTGGACAGAAAGACGCGCACGAGCCATATGTCCACCCGTCAACGTTGTGCAGGAGGACACGGAAGCCACACCCCACGATGATGAGGCTGTTCACCTTAGCCGACAGCACGAAGGGGGAGCCTCGGCTGAAGGCCAGCTGCACATGGCTCGTGTTGCCGGTGACACTAGTGCAGAACCGGGCAATAGCACCGGTTCGTAAGGCCCTTTATTGCCGGTTCCATAACCGGCACTAAAGTGTGGGCACTAAAGGCCCCCCCTTAGTACCGGTTCAGCACGAACCGGTGCTAAAGGGAAACCACGTGGCACGAGCCAGCTCCAGGGGCCTGGATCCCTTTAGTACCGGTTGGTAAGACCAACCGGTACTATAAGGTTTGTTTTTTTAGTTTTATGATTTCTTTTTCATTTAATTTTGTGTTTCCATTTTAATTCTTTTTCGTTTGTTGGTATTTTATGATACTACACAATGTACACGTTATGCATATATATATATATATAATTTCTAGTAGAACCAATCATGCATATATATATCATCAATGTCTCACAAACCATCATATTAATTAATTCACACATACACACATGTATAGCTATATACAATTTCTCCTACATATGCATGTTGCCTTCGGAGCCAGTGGCATTAGCCTAATTGGTGCCTTCGGAGCACGATGACAATTGGAAGTGGTTTTCATGGGAGCGGTAGCGGGTAATAGTATTCTCCCTACGGATTTATGACCTGGTCAAGCAAAAATCCCGCTATTTCCTCTTGAAGTGCTTCTACGCGCTCCGTTTCTAGGAGCTTCTCCCGCACCTCTCTGAACTGTTAAGAAGGAGATCAATATGCATGTGTATTAGTTGTGTGACTAGATATCGATAATGGTGTAAAAATTGTGAATAGTGTTCTGACAAGCGTACCCATTCCTGTCTTTGAGATCTGCTCCTTTCGGACGCCATCATGCGAATGTTCTCGCAAACGCAGAATGCACACAGATCAGTCCCCTGCGCCTGCTTCAGGGCTTTTACGAGAATGGAATTTGATTAGATAATAATTAAGCAAGCATGATAATTAAAGAGATGGCAGCTAGCTAGCTAGCTAGTACTACTTAATTACTTACCTTGGGTCTTCCCTATTTAAGCTTTTTTTTCCATTCGCCTTCTGTGACGCTGATGAACCTTGCCCAAGCCCTGCCCGCCGACAAAGAAAATGAATAAAGGGGTTATTAAATAGTTCATATCATGAAATGACGAACTAAATAGGCCGAGATATATAGTTAATAATGATTGAAATTACCTGTTGACTATCCCAAACAAGATGTTATAGTCAGTTTTTTCTTTGAGTAGTGAGTCCAGTATTTCAACTGTTCCGGCGTCAACTTTAATGATACACAAGATCCAGTGAAATCTGCATGCACACACGTTTGCATGTCTTAATTAAGCGGGCATATGTAAGCAAAAACATGTAGCTGGCTAGTAGGCAAAAATAGAGAATTTGTAGTACAAGACAGCGTGACTCACTGGAAGTTATAAGGAAGTAGTATATCTTCATTGTATTTGAGGCGCTTCAAGAACTCTAGCATGTTGTCCTCTACGGCCTTTTGATGATGTGTATTTATTAGCCATGTGTATTCATTAATGGTGTTTGGGTCAATGAACCCAATGCCAAAGCGTCCACCTTTTCTCATTTCATACATCTTCATCCTGCATAATACCACAGAAAAGAATATAGTGAGGATAATTACAGGTAATGATTGATCAAAAGGATCACTACAGCTAGCTTGAGACTTAAATTACAGAAAGAAATCACTTACAGACAATAGCAACTGACGATAGATTTGTCGAGTGCGTCTTGATTGTATAACTGAAATAGTTCAGAATACTCAACGGACAGAGCTTTCTCATGGAAGTAATGCTCCTCCTTGACATTCACCATGAGGGACAATCGATCGGAAATCTTGGTAATGTTCATGTACCATTGATGCAATTCATACATTCTCGTTGGGAGGTTCTTGACCTTGTCTGGCTCGACCAAAGGTTAGCCCCGGACATATTTCCATTTTATTTCATGCTCTTTAAGCACAGGCATGGGCTCGATCTCGAGGAGTTGTCCAACAGTGATGTTGAGAACTTCAGCCTGCATTATATGGTCCTTGGTTATTACCACATTGCCCACCTCGGGAACGTAAACTGTTTGCCCACAATAATATTGGGCGCGCGTACTGTCACGTGTTGTTGGCACAACAAGCGAGGGGATCGATTGCGCCGCCTGTTCTCCCAGCTGGGGAATGGTTTTCCCGCATTTTTTGACAGCTGCTTGTGTTTTGCTCGATCCCGAGCTCGCCTCCTTATGTAGACGTGCTCGATTTAACTTCCTGATGTGGCGCTCATAGTCTGTGTCAACAGGCTTGGGAGCTGGTGGGTCAGGCATACGAATGAAGTGGTCAATCGTTTCCTCAGGCACTTTCTCCCTTGGCGGCGGTGGCGGTGGCGGTTTCGGTGCAAAATGGGCTTCCACCTCGGCCTTCGATATGGCTGCGATTTCCTCCTCGGACTTGTCATAAGGCCTCTGTGGAAGAGGCTTGAGGCTTGGACCATATTTATATCGCTTGTTTTCGCCTGTACTTCCTGTACTACCTCGACTCATACCGCTACGCACCATAGCTGCGGGGTGTCTCTTCTGCGATTGCTGAGGCGGTGGAGACGGCTGACGGGGCTGAGTTGGACGAGGAGGAGTGGCCTGAAGCTGTGCCGGACTTGGAGGAGGAGTGGCCTGAGGTTGTGCCGGACTTGGAGGAGGAGTGGACGTCTGACGCTGTGGCGGACTTGGAGGAGGAGGAGTGGCCTGACACTTTGTCGGACTTGGAGGAGGATCAGTGGCCTGACACTTTGCCGGACTTGGTGGACTTGCAGGAGCGGGAGTCTGCTGACTCGGTGGCAGACTTCGACGAGGAGTCGGCTGACGCGGTGTCGGTGGCCTTCGAAAGATGATGCAATCCTTTTTCCATAGGATGATACGATGGTTGGCCTCTCCGAGAAAGTGCTCGTCGTCACCTCCAGGAATGTCAAGCTCTAGCTTCGAATATGGATCCACCACCTCATCAACCAAGACACGAGCATATCCCGCTGGAATCGGGTTGCAATGGAAGGTTGCCTCGGGGGGATTTGTAAAAGCAACGGCGTCCGCCACCTTCATGGATATGTTCTTCATTTTGACGTGTAGCTCGCAGCTAGTGTTCTCCGTGATGTCATCCACGGGGTATCTACCCAGCATTGCGTCGTCCGGGACGGAACCCACGCTGCTTCTCGGCATGGATGGGGCGGTGCTATCCAATGCTGGATCATTCGCTAGCTGCTGCAGCTGCTGAGACCCCCTTTGCTGGGTAAGTGAGTCGATCTGCTCCTGCTGCCGCTGGAATTTGACTGCCAATTCCGCTTGACTTGCTTCTAGGCCTTGAAGGCGTTCATAGTCCCGCTTCCTCTGCTCCTCCTCCATCTTCCTCTTCTTCTCCTCCGCAATCTTCTTTCTCGCACGGGTTCTGTAGTCGGTGTTCCAGTCTGAAAACCCCTCATACCACGGAATAGAGCCCTTGCCTCGTGTTCTTCCCGGGTGTTCAGGATTTCCCAGGGCACGCGTAAGCTCGTCGTTCTCTCTGTTGGGCTGGAACACCCCCGATCGTGCCTCTTCTATTGCAACAAGTATCGCATCGTCGGCTCCCTTCAGACTTGCCCTCGTCGAAACATTGCCTGTCTTCGGGTCCAACTCCCCCCCATGCGCATAGAACCAAGTCCTGACCCTAGGGGCCAGCTCTTAGTAACCGGAGTGGCACCTGCATCCTCCATCTCTTTCTCAGACTTATCCCACTTAGGCATTGCCACCGCATAGCCACCTGGCCCCAGCTTATGGAACTTATCCTTTTTTTCGGCATTCTTCTTGTTTATTCTCGACCGTTCCTTAGCTAATTCCGAATCCTTGAATTTCAGGAAATCGTCCCAATGAGCACGTTGGTTCTCTAGTGTTCCCTCGAATACTGGAGTCTTCCTTCCTCTCTTGACGTACTTGTTCCATTCACGATTCTTGTGGTTCTTGAATGCAACCGCCATCTTCCTAAGAGCAGCGTCCTTGACTTTCTGCACATCTGCTTCTGTGAAATGATTTGGTAGGGTGAAATGTTCCATGAGAGTATCCCAAAGCAGATCTTTTTGTCTTTTGTCGACAAAAGTAACATCTGGACGTGGAGCAGCGTCCTTTTTGTCTTTTTGTCTTTTGTCTTTTGCTGGCTCTCTCCATTCTTGAAGGGCGATCGGGAGTTGGTCCTTCACAACAACTCCGCACTGACGAATGAACTTGTCCGCAATCTTCTTAGGCGCTAATGGTTCGCCACTAGGTCTGATTGCCTTGATATTGTACTTTACGCCCTCCTTCAACTTTTTGTTCGGGCCTCGTTTCGTCCTTTTGCCTGAAGATTTGCTCGATCTAGATGTCTGAAAGAACAAAGATCGATTCGTTAATATATCTTCAAGTCATTTAAAACATGTGATGATCACCAGATGCCTGCTTATATAAATATATATACCTCGCCGGTCTCTGTTGTTTCAGGATCAACATTTTCTTCGTCATCATCATAATCATAGTTCATGACTTCATCAATTCGGTCGTCGCGATCGAATATCATATCACCCTCTCCGGTGTTGTTTAGAAATTCGGAGCCGTCATAATCTTCTTCATTCTGATCATCATCTGGCCCGTGAGGATTGCGTATCATATCGAACATGGCATGTTGTAACGCCCTCGATGCGGCTATAGCTCCCACGTGTCGAGGCACGTGGGAGCTATAGCCGCATCGAGGGCGTTACAAGTTGGTAATCAGAGCCATCCCCGACCTTAGGAGCCCCATTGCTTGATCGTTTTTAGCAGCCGAGTTGTGTCTAGAAAAATGTTTTGAGTCCTTAGGAATTATATATCGGAGAGCTTAGGAATTCTTTTTACTTCCCAGTCTCCTCATCGCTCTGGTAAGGCATCCTGGCGTAGAGTTTTGACTCTTCTCTTCTAAAATTTCACAAATTTTTTTTTTTTTTTTAGGTTCACGCGAGTATCTTGGTTTTGTTCCGATGGTTTTGTGACGAGAACATTGTTCTTGGTGCCTCCTGTCTTTAGGGGTTGTGGCAGTGTCCCGGGGAGTTGAGCTCCGAGGTGTTGTCGTCACAATTTCATCATTGCAATTCTGGTATACTTGAGATATGTTCGCCGACATCGAAAATCTCTTTTATGCAGTTCGTTGGTGAGATAACCTCGACGCCACCCAGTACTGGGGCGGGAGTTCGGGAGTATCGCCATAACTTGTATAACGGATGTTTTTCGAAGGTTGAGGTAGATGGTTTCCGAAGTTTTCCTGGTTATGTGTTGAAGGATGGATACAGCTGGATGTAGGATTTGCTAGTTTGGGTGAGATATTGTGCTTCCCCTGTATCCCCAACACCTGATTGCATAACCGGAAAGGTTCGGGAGTATCATAGGTGGGAATTCTAGTAGCTCTAGTTCTTCTTCCACGGATATTGGTTTGAGATTGGGATTT
Organism: Triticum aestivum; assembly: GCF_018294505.1. Classification (NCBI taxonomy): domain Eukaryota; kingdom Viridiplantae; phylum Streptophyta; class Magnoliopsida; order Poales; family Poaceae; genus Triticum; species Triticum aestivum. The sequence continues at coordinate 210,046,419 of NC_057813.1, read as the reverse complement.
CTTACCGATTATTCATTCTTGATCCGTACCTTGTTGATTTATTGCTCTACCTTAATTCTTCGTGGCTTCTCAATTTATGGATATGTGATCATTTCAAGAGGAATGCATTCGTTCATTTTGTTCGGATGTGAAGACTATATGTTGCAATTTCCATTCCGTTGGATTCAGCTTCTATATTGTTGGCTATCTATGTGCTAATGGTGGTCAACCTCTTCAGGATGGCTCCTCCAACGCGCACGACTCCGAATCCTAATCCGCCTCCGCCTCCGCCTCCTCCGGAAGCATGGCAAGCTGTGATGGCCGCTACTAATGCAAACACACAGTTGATCATGCAAATTCTCCAAGAGCGCAATCAAGGCAATCAAGGGAATCAAGGCCACAATCAGCACCACTTTGCTACTCTGAACCAGTTCCTTGCTAATGGCCCAAAGACGTTCAGCGGTTGTGTTGAGGCTACCGATGCTGACGATTGGCTAGTGGATCTGGGCAAGCATTTTGAATGCAGCAACGTCAGGCCTGAAGATTTCGTCAAGTTCGCTTCTTTCCAGCTCAAAGATCAGGCTGCAGAGTGGTTCCAGCAGTACAAGGATTCCAGAGGTGGACGTGTTATCACTTGGGACGATTTCCGTCAAGATTTCCGCGCTCATCACATCCCTCAAAGTGTGGTTGAGAGTAAGCGTCAGGAATTCCGCAATCTCAAGCAAGGCTCTATGTCTGTCTATGACTACAACAAGTTGTTCCAGAAGCTCGCCCATTTTGCCAAGCAGGATGTTCCTGATGAGAAAAGCATGATCTATCAGTTCAGGGGTGGTCTTCGTGAGGAAATTCAGCTCGCTCTTGTCCTCTTTGAGCCGTTGAGATACGATGAGTTCTACAACATGGCACTGAAGCAAGAGGCTGCTCAGATGAGATGTGATGCTTCCAGGAAGCGTGCCAGAGATGTTACTCCTTCTTCCTCTACTCAAGTGGTCAAGCAGCAGAAGTATTGGCTTCCTCCTCCTCCGTTCCGTCAGCCGTATCAGCAGAAGAGCAAAGGTGGCAGTGGTTTCTCCCACCCACCCAACCCAGACTTTCAGAACAAGGCTTCGTCTCAAGCTCCAAGATCGAGTGCTCCGTATCACCGTCCGCTTTCAGAGGTCACGTGCAACAAGTGCCAACAGAAGGGTCACTATGCCAACAAGTGTACCAACCAGAGGCGTCTTCCTCCTCCTCCTCCTGTCAGATCGGCAAGTACAGCTGTGGTCAAGCACAATCCCAAGCACGCCAAGGTCAATATGGTGAATGCAGCTCAGGCAGAGGATTCTTCAGATGTGATCATGGGTAACCTTCTTGTTAATGATATTCCTGCAAAAGTTCTTTTTGACACTGGTGCATCGCATTGTTTCATCTCGAGACCTTTTGCTTCCAAGCATGATTTTGTTACTCAAATGTTGCCGAGACCGTTGTCTATTGACTCTCCGGCCAGCCTCTTGACATCTCGAGTGTGTGTTCCGGATGTTACAATCACTTTGGGCGACTGCAAGTTTCTCTCTTCTCCGGTGGTTCTTGGCAATTCCGATATCGATCTTATTCTCGGAATGGACTGGCTCTCTAAGCATAAAGCTCAGCTTGATTGTGCAGCCAGGCAGATTCAACTGACTCATTCGTCTGAGGATGTAATTGTTTTTGCCGCTCGGGATAATTCCATCCGGTTGTTTTCTCTCAATGAGAAGGGTGAATTGGATGCTATCTCTCAAATTCCTGTCGTTTGCGAATATCAAGACGTCTTTCCAGAAGAACTTCCAGGGATGCCTCCAAACCGGCCGGTTGAATTTGTTATTGAACTTGAGCCCGGTACGGAACCTGTGTGCAAACGTCCTTACAAGCTCGGCCCCGAAGAGTTGAAGGAGTTGAAGAAACAACTCGATGAGCAAGAAAGATTGGGTCTCATTCGGCCTAGTACTTCTCCGTGGGGTTGTGGTGTTCTTTTTGTGAAGAAGAAGGATGGATCGAGTCGACTTTGTGTTGATTACCGTCCAGTAAACAAGAAGACCATCAAGAACAAATACCCACTTCCCAACATAAATGAGCTGTTCGAACAACTCAAGGGTGCTCAAGTATTCTCCAAGCTTGATCTCCGTATGGGTTATCATCAGATTCGTATTCGTGAGCAAGATATTCCCAAGACGGCGTTCAGAACAAGCTTTGGTTCATATGAATACACCGTCATGTCTTTTGGCCTCGCCAACGCTCCTCCGACGTTCTCTCGCATGATGAACTTCATCTTCAACCCCTACACCAATGAATTCGTTCTGGTCTATCTCGACGACATTCTGGTTTTCTCGAAGAACAAGAAAGATCATGCCAAGCACTTGCGTTTGGTTCTTGACAAGCTCAGAGAACATCAGTTCTACGCCAAGTTCTCCAAGTGTGAATTTTGGCTAGATGAAGTTCTTTATCTTGGTCATATCATCTCCGCCAAGGGCATTTCCGTGAATCCTGAGAAGGTGTCCGCAATTGTGAATTGGGAACCTCCTCAGAACGTGAAGCAACTCCGCAGTTTCCTCGGTCTCGCAAGCTATTGCAGAAGATTCGTTGAAAACTTTTCTAAGATCGCCAAGCCTCTCTCAAATCTTCTTCAGAAGCACGTCAAGTACGTTTGGTCTCCGGAGTGTGATATTGCTTTCAACTCTTTGAAAGAGAAATTGGTCACTGCTCCAGTTCTGACTCCGCCTGATGAAACCAAGCCGTACGAGGTCTTTTGTGATGCCTCTCTCCAAGGTCTCGGTGCTGTACTGATGCAAGAGAAGAAAGTTGTTGCTTATACTTCTCGCCAGTTGAAACCTAATGAGAAGAACTACCCCACTCATGATCTCGAGTTGGCGGCAGTTGTACACGCTTTGTTGACTTGGAGACATCTTCTATTGGGAAGGAAAGTGGATATTTTCACTGATCACAAGAGTCTCAAGTACATCTTCACTCAGCCTAATCTCAACCTCAGGCAGACTCGATGGGTCGAAATGATTCAAGAGTATAATCCGAGTATCGAGTATACTCCAGGCAAGGCTAATGTGATTGCTGACGCTTTGAGCAGAAAAGCATATTGCAACAGTCTGATTCTCAAACCTTATCAACCCGAGCTTTGTGAAGCTTTCCGCAAACTTAATCTGCAAGTTGTTCCTCAAGGTTTCCTCGCCAACCTTCAAGTCTCTCCTACCTTAGAAGACCAGATTCGCCAAGCCCAACTTCTTGATGCTATGGTGAAGAAGGTGAAGATTGGCATTGCAAAGAGTCAGTCCAAGTACAAGTGCTACCGACTTGATGACAAGGACACTCTCTTCTTCGAGGATCGAATTGTTGTGCCCAAAGGTGAACTTCGTAAGGTGATCATGAACGAGGCTCACAACTCTCTCCTCTCCATCCACCCTGGTAGTACGAAGATGTATCAGGACCTCAAGCAAGCTTATTGGTGGACTCGAATGAAGCGCGAGATCGCTCAATTCGTGAACGAATGTGATGTCTGCAGAAGAGTGAAGGCAGAACACCAAAGGCCAGCTGGTCTCCTCCAACCTCTTGCCATTCCAGAATGGAAGTTTGACCACATTGAAATGGACTTCGTGACTGGGTTTCCAAAGTCCAAGCGTGGCAATGATGCTATATTCGTCGTCATCGACAAGCTCACCAAAGTGGCTCATTTTCTGCCTATCAAAGAGTCAATCACTGCAGCTCAATTGGCGGAACTCTATACCTCTCGCATTGTCTCTCTGCACGGTATTCCTCAAGTGATATCTTCAGACCGTGGCAGCATCTTTACCTCCAAGTTTTGGGATTCTTTTCAGAAGGCTATGGGCACCAACATCCGCTTCAGCACAGCTTTCCATCCTCAAACGAGCGGTCAAGTCGAGCGTGTCAACCAAATTCTTGAAGATATGCTCAGGGCTTGTGTGATCTCCTTCGGCATGAAGTGGGAGGATTGTCTTCCTTATGCTGAATTCTCATACAACAACAGCTTTCAAGCAAGTTCGGGCAAGGCCCCCTTCGAAATTCTATATGGCAGGAAGTGCCGTACCCCTCTCAACTGGTCTGAAACCGGTGAACGTCAGCTGCTGGGTAATGACTTAATCACAGAAGCAGAAGAAATGTGCAAAGTCATTCGTGATAACCTCAAAGCAGCCCAGTCCCGCCAGAAGAGCTACTATGATAGTAAGCATCGTGATCTGGTTTTCGAGATTGGAGATCATGTTTACCTCCGCGTCTCTCCCATGAAAGGTACTCGTCGCTTCGGTATCAAAGGGAAGCTTGCCCCTAGATACGTGGGACCTTTCAAGATTGTCAGCAAGAGAGGCGACCTCGCCTACCAACTCGAGCTTCCTTCAAACTTTGCATATGTTCATGACGTGTTCCATGTCTCTCAGCTTCGAAAGTGCTTCAAGACTCCTGACCGCACCGTCAACTTCGAGGACATTGAGCTCCAAGAAGATCTCTCCTATCGTGAGCACCCAGTTGCTATTCTCGAAGAGACTGAACGCAAGACTCGCAACAAGTCAATCAAATTTCTCAAAGTCAAGTGGTCACACCATTCCGACCGTGAAGCTACCTGGGAACGCGAGGATCACCTCCGTTCTGAGTACCCGGAGTTCTTTCAGTCCTAGATCTCGGGACGAGATCTTTTCGTAGTGGTGGAGTGTTGTAACGCCCCAGATGTAACTTTCCATATTTGTATCCAACTCTTGCCGTCTCCGGCGCCAAGTTATATTTATTTCTCGGGTTTGGGTCTTTGTCTCCGTGTGTTGTTTTTCTTTTTCGTGCATCTCTTATCATGTCATCACGTGCATTGCATTTGCATACATGTTCATCTCATGCATTCGATCATTTTCCCCGTTGTCCGTTTTGCATTCCGGCGCTTCGTTCTCCTCCGGTGGTCATTTCTACCTTTCTTTCTTGTGTGGGGTTTAAACATTTCCGGATTGGACCGAGTCTTGCCAAGCGGCCTTGGTTTACTACCGGTAGACCGCCTGTCAAGTTTCGGGTCATTTGGACTTCGTTTGATACCCCAACGGTTAACCGAGGGACCGAAAAGGCCTCGTGTGTGTTGCAGCCCAACACCCCCCAAATTTGGCCCAAAACCCACCAAACTCTGCTCCATGTCCTAGAGCGTTCGATCACGATCGTGTGGGCGAAAACCGCACCTCATTTGGACTCTCCTAGCTCCCTCTATGCCTATATATACACCCCTCCGTTTTCGGATCTCTCCCTCTCCCCGAAACCCTAAAAAAAAAGAGAATCTCCTTCCTCCGCCGCCGACGGACGTGTCCGGCCCGCGCCGGACAGCGTCCGCTCCACCCCGCCGCCCGCCGCAGCCATCGCCGTGCCGCCACGTGGGCGCGCCCACATCGCCGCGCCCGCCGGCCCGCAGGCCCACGCGGGGCCCTCCCCAGCCCGCGTCATCGCCCCGCCGCCTCACGCCCGCAGCCGCCGCCATCCTCCTCGCGGCCGGCCACCCGGGGCACCGGCGCCGCCGCTCGCCATCGTCGCCGGCCCGCTCCTCGAGCCGCGGCCCCGCCATCCGCCGGCGCGCCCGCCGCCGCCGAACCTCGCCGTGGCCACCACCGGGCCCCGCCGCCCTCGTCCGTCTCCTCCGGCGGCCGGGTCGGGCTCCGGCGAGCCTCCCCACGCCCCTGCGGTCCTCCTCCGGCGAGCTCCAACTCCGGTGAACAGTGCCCCGCGGTCAACCTCGAAGTCCGTGCCCGCGAGATCCCGATCTGGATCTCAGATCCGAAACCCTAGGGTTGACTTTTGCCTCTCTCCGTTAATTTTTATGCATTCTTTGTCTGCGCGTATCTCCGCAACCGTAGATCCGTTTTAGGCGTATGATATGTCAAAATCTTCGTCTCGACATGTACATCATTTCATTCCATTGCATCATTTGCATTTGAGGTCATCTTGATACCCAAAATGCTGGTAGAAGGAGGCTCCGTGAGTTAAACTGCAGATCCGTTAGTTCATCATGCACTTTTGTCATTTTTGCTATAATTAATTCGTGCATGATATGCCTGTGCCCCTTTGGGATGATTTGTGAAGCATTTTGTCTTCTTTCCAGAGGTGCTACCCATGCATTTTTAGGATGTGTGTGTTGTCTTGTGCAAGCTTGCGAAGTAGGGTACCTGAGAATGCAGATTTCAGGGACTTAGTGATTTTCACTAAGTCTGGGATATTTTAGTTCATGATGCTATATGTCCAGCTTGTTTCCTAGTGATCCGTGCCTCTTTTGAGGATGATCAGTAAGGGAGTTTTGATATTTAAGTTATGCTCTATCCATCCATGTCTTTGTTGGCATTTGTGGAGTGCTCTAGGTTGACTCAATCGAGCTCAACTTTTGCTTCGTTGTTAATCTGGGCAGATCGTTAACTTGTTTGCGATTTCGTCGATGCTACCGTTAGTGTTCCATGCATGCTATGCCTTCGTTCTTGCCATGTGTAGCTAGCACTTTGTGTCTTCTTGCTGGTTATATGCTTTACTTGCCATGACTTGCACCGTAGTGAGTGCATCGAGCTCGTTTACATGCCTTCGTGAGTTAGATTTCAGCATGTCTCAGTTTTCACTGTCTGAAAACTGATTGTGTTCGAGCGATGTTCGTGAGCTCGGTAGAGTATTTTGTGAACCCTTTTGGCCCCAGGTCACTTTGGGTGTTTTATTAAGCTTGTTGAGTAGGTCCATGCCATGTTCTTACTTGTCATGTTCAGGTTTCCTATCATGTTGTTTTGCTGCTCCGAAGAGAGCTTCGTGATCTGAAATTTCAGACTAGTGTTAATTTCACTAAGTCTGAGATCTGTTTTGCATTTGCGTTTTAGCCATGCTTGTTTGAACCTCTTAATGGATGAAATTGCCTGTGGCTCAGTGCTAGTGTTTTGTCGACCATCTTGTGTACTTCGCTGCCATGTATTTTGTTTTCATGTTTGGTGGCTGTAGCATGCTCATTTCGTTGCATTTAGATGCCTACTTGCTGTTAATCGCAGACCGGTGTCGTATCTTAAAACGCTTGCCATTTCCAAACCGTAGCTCCGATTCCTATGATCTTTATATCGTTTTCGAGCGATTTCATCCCCTCTATCCAGTGGCACACTTGGTTTTCCAAGTTGATGCCAGGTTCATGCTTTTCCTGTCATATCTTGCATTTTTGCATCCCGCATTGCATCCCGCATAGCATATCGTCATTTCATCATATTGCTTGGTCTTGCCCGTGGTTGATTGTATCCTTGTTGCTTGTTTGTCTTGTTGGGTAGAGCCGGGAGACGAGTTCGCTACCGAGGAGCCCGTTGAGTTTGCTTGTGAGGATCCAGTCAACTCTGACAACTGTGCAGGCAAGATGATCATACCCTCGAAATCACTACTATCTTTGCTATGCTAGTTTGCTCGCTCTTTTGCTTTGCCAATGCTACGATGCCTACCTTTTGCTTGTCAGCCTCCCAATTGCCATGTTAAACCTCTAACCCACCATTGTCCTAGCAAACCGTTGATTGGCTATGTTACCGCTTTGCTCAGCCCTTCTTATAGCGTTGTTAGTTGCAGGTGAAGATTGGAGCTGTTCCTTGTTGGAACATTTATATTCTTGTTGGGATATCATTATATTGCTATGTTATCTTAATGCATCTATATACTTGGTAAAGGGTGGAAGGCTGGGCCTCTCGCCTAGTGTTTTGTTCCACTCTTGCCGCCCTAGTTTCCGTCATACCGGTGTTATGTTCCCGGATTGTGCGTCCCTTACGCGGTTGGGCTATAATGGGAACCCCTTGATAGTTCGCCTTGATTAAAGCTTTTCCAGCAATGCCCAACATTGGTCTTACCATTTGCCACCTAGCCCCTTTTCCCTTGGGTTTCCGGAGCCCGAGGGTCATCTTATTTTAGCCCCCCACGGGCCAGTGCTCCTCTGAGTGTTGGTCCGAACTAGAGCCCTGTGCAGCGCCACCTCGGGGAAACTCAAGGTTTGGTTTTAGTTGTACGGATTGCTCATCTGAGTGTGCCCTGAGAAAGAGATATGTGCAGCTCCTATCGGGATTTGTCGGCACATTCGGGCGGTGTTGCTGGACTTGTTTTAACCTGTCGAATCATCTTGTTGTACCGAGATACCGAGTCTGATCGGTGTGTCTTGGGTGGAGGTCTATTCCTTCGTTGACCGTGAGAGCTTGTTATGGGCTAAGTTGGGACCCCCTGCAGGGATTGATCTTTCGAAAGCCGTGCCCGCGGTTATGGGCAGATGGGAATTTGTTAATGTCCGGTTGTAGATGACTTGAACTAAACTTAATTAAAATGAATCAACCGTGTGTGTTACCGTGATGGCCCCTTCTCGGCGGAGTCCGGGAAGTGGACACGGTGTTGGAGTTATGCTTGCGCAGGATGTTCCTTTAGCTTCTCGCTCGTGCTTCGCCTTCTCTTCTCGCTCTCCTTTTGCGTATAAGTTAGCCACCTCATATGCTAGTCGCTTGCTGCAGCTCCACATATATTTGCCTTATCCATTCCTATGAGCTTAAATAGTCTTGATCGCGTGGGTGTGAGATTGCTGAGTCCCTGTGGCTCACAGATACTACTACTCCAGATGCAGGTCCAGGTGTTTCCGCTCCAGTTGACGATTACGAGCTCAGGTGGGAGTTCGACGAGGACTCTCAGCGTTACTACGTGTCCTTTCCAGATGATCAGTAGTGGTGCCTAGTTGGGGTTATCGATTCAGGACCTTGTCGCATGTTGGGGGTCTTTTCTATTTTGGCGCCGTAGTCGGGCCATGAGTGTTTGTTTGATGGATGTTATTTATGTACTCTGATGTGACGTGGCGAGTGTAAGCCAACTATGTTATCTCCCCCTTTTATTATGTATTACATGGGATGTTGTAATGATTGCCTGACTTGCGACATTGCTTTCAATGCGGTTATGCCTCTAAGTCGTGCCTCGACACGTGGGAGCTATAGCCGCATCGAGGGCGTTACACATGTTCTCCCTCTCTGCCGGTATTGTCCGCCATAGCTTTTATTTAACTAATCCAAAAGAAATATAAAACAATTTAGTATTCAAATTACATCGTCTCGAATAATAGATATAATCTCGAATACATCGTCTCGAATAATAGATATAATCTCGAAAACATCGTCTCGAATAATAGATATAATCTCGAATACATCGTCTCGAATAATAGATATAATCTCGAATACATCGTCTCGAATAATAGATATAATATCGAATACATCACTGGCTAGGTAGCTAATAAAGATCGAATACTACAGAAGAATCTAGGACACTCGCGGTTCCTGCGGCACGGGCGGTGGACACCCAAAGAGAAGGAACCCTCACAGGATCATAGCTGAAGTGAGATCCCTGAAGAAACTGCCAGGTATTGGAGAACCTGCCGCCCTCTAACACAACCATGTAGCGATGGACGTGCTCGTCCTCCTCCCTAACACGGCGACGTACCACCTCCGGCTGGGCCGGCTCCCTCCGCGCCGAAACTGGCCCACGCGAACACCACCAAACGAGATCAGGGTCGACGACGGGACCCGGGGCCGGGTTCCTCATCAAGCGGCGCGCCCCTCCAGGCAGCACCTCCCAGTGCCAGCCCGGCGGAGCCCAGTCCCGGACATGGGTCAGCTGGACGTCGTCGCGGAAGGGTCGACGGCGAGGATGCGGGCCGGGCGTCGTCGAGAACAAATACTAGCTATATGCCCGCAAAAAGTAACATTTTTTAATGATTGGATTTTGATAACTAACATTTCTATATAACACTAATTATGCTACCATTGCATATGTCAAAATTCTATATGCGATTTCATACTAATTAAGCATCTAACACTAAAAATAGAAAAAACAACTTCTATACATCCATTAAAAAACAGGAAAACAACATTATATAAAAAAATTCCATACTAATTAAACACTAATTATATCCATCTAACATGCATTCATACATATATACTAGTGAAAAAACAATAATCTAAAAAATCTAAACTAATTAAACATACAAAATACGTATATACTAATATATACATGCATTCATACATATATACGTGTGTGTGTGTGTGTGTGTGTTCATCATGCTTGTGTGTGTGTGTATGGGCTAGGGGAGGGGCGGCGCCCATGGTGGCTGTAACACCCCGGATGTAACTTTCCATCTTTGTAACTCCAACTCTTGCCATTTTCGGCTATGTGATATGATATTCCCTCCGTGGTTGGGTTTTGTCTTTTGTTTTTCATTTTATTCATGTCATGCATACCATATCATGTCATCATGTACATCTCATTTGCATACGTGTTCGTCTCATGCATCCGAGCATTTTCCCTGTTGTCTGTTTCGCAATCCGACACTCCCACATGCACCGGCGCACCCCTCTTGTCTTCTTTCGTTGTGCGGGTGTTGAACATTCTTGGAATGGACCGAGCCTTGCCAAGTGGCCCTGGTATAGCACCGGTAGACCACCTGTCAAGTTTCGGGTCATTTGGAGCTCGTTCGGTACTCCAACGGTTAACAGCACTCCCGTAGAGGCCTCTTTTAAGTTGCAGCCCAACACCCCTCCAAAACAGCCCAATAACCCATCTAACTCCCCTCCATGCTCTCGGTCGTTCGATCACGATCGTGTGGGCGAAAACTACACCTCATTTGGACACTCCTAGCTCCCTCTACCTATAAATAAGCCTCCCCCTTCGAAATCCCGGATCAAATCCCCCCGAATTCCGGACGAAACCCTAAATTTTCCCCTTCCGCCGCCACCGGACACGTCCGGCCGCAGCCGGACACGTCCGCCTATCCGCGCCCAGCCAACCGCGACGTGCCACGTGGCACTCCGGCCTCCGCCGCCGCCGCCGGCCCGCGCAGCCCGCGCGAGGCCCGCCCGGCCCGCGCGCCCGCCGCCGCCGCGCTCGGCCGCGCCCCGCGCCCGACCCGGCCGGCCGCCGCCCGCCGCCGTGGCCCCGTGTCGCCCCGCCGCCTCGTCCGCCGACCGCGCCGCCGCCGGCCGCCTCCCGCGTCGCCCCGCCGCCTCGTCCGCCGACCGCGCCGCCGCCGGCCGCCTCCCGCGACCCCGCCGCCCGGTTCGCCTCCTCCGCCGTCCGAGCCCGTCGCCGGCCGCCTCCGCTCCGCCGCCGACCTCGCCGCCGCGTCCCGCCGGCGCGCCTCCCGCCTCCACCCGCCTCCCGCCACCCGCCGCCCGGATTTGGTCGGGACTCCCCTCCTCCGGCCGCCCTCGTTGTCTCCTCCCCAACTCCGGCGAGATTCCGGCCTCCTCGACGTCTGTGCGATCCGATCTGGAACCCTAGGTTGATTTTCCCCGACCCCCAAAATCGTCTAAGTCATTTATTCTGTGATAAAATCTTTGCATGTTCATTGCATCACATGTTCGCACCCGTTACTCCGTTTCGTGCATATAATATGTCAAATTGTTCGTCTCGAAGAGTAAATCATTTCATTCCATTGCATCATTTACGTTTGAGGTCATCTTGATGCCCAAAATGCTGTTAGAAGAGGGCTTCATTTCGATAGTTGCAGATTCTTATCAGAACGAGCTCTTTTGTCATTTTTGCCATGATTGATGTGTGCATCCTATGAGGTTGATCCCTAAATGTGTTTTGAACTAGGCTATGTCTTATTTACAGAGGTGCTTCCCATGTATTTTTGTGATAAATGTGGTGACTAGCACAAGCATGCAAACTAGGCTTCATGTTAACTCTGTTTTAGTTCCTGTCCTGCTGTAAAATTGTTGCCATGTAAACATATTGCTACAGAGAGATCCATGCATAATTTGAGATACTTTAGTAAGGGTGTTTTGAAAACATGGTTTTGGTCTATCCATCCATGGTCCTAGTTGCAATTATGGAGTAGTCGAGCATGTCTTTTTCGTGCTCTACTTTTGCTTCAGATCATTTCCTGGCAGATTGTTTACAAGTTATTCAACCTTGCCGGGGTTGTTGTAGTCGATCCGGATATGCTATGATGTTGTTCCTTGCCATGTGTAGCTTCTATGTCATGTCTTCTTGATGGATGTATGCTTAGTTTATCATGAGGAGCTTTGTAGTGAGTGCATCGAGCTCGCGAAGGTGCCTTCATTTTTATTCCAATGCCATGCTTGTTTGCTGGAATCTGTTAACGAAACTTGCTATGGTTACGTGGGTGCCATCATATTTTCTGATCCCTTTTGGCTTATGGTCAGTAAGGGACTTTTGATCTATGCTTTAAGTAGATTCATGTCATGCCTTAGTTTGCTATTATAAGTTCTTGTAGCATGTTGATAACATGCTCTGAACATTGCTTCGTGCTGCTGTTTATGCCATGTCCAGCTTGTTGAAATTATTGCACTTCTCCATGCTTGTTTGAACCTGTTATGATGTGAATGAGCCGTAGCTCAGTGTTCCTCTTTTGTAAAGCATCTCCTGTATATCATTGGCATATGCTTTGTTTTTATGTTGGAGTGCTGTAGCATAGTTTCTTGTTGCTTGCAAAGTAGCATCGTGCTGTAAATCGCAGCGTTGTGCCATTCTTGTATTGCTTGTCATTTGCAAACCGTGCATCCGTTCCCGGTGATCTTTATATCGATTTCGACCGAAATCATCTCATCTTTCCAGCAGCATACTTGGTTTGCCAAGTTTATGCCTTGTTCATCATCTTTCCTTCCGAAGCACGCATAAGCATTGCATATCACTTCTCGCATATCATGACATGTATTGCATCATGTTGCTTGTGCATTGCACCGTGATTTATTGTGGTTCCTTTGCTAGTGTTCTTGCTTTGGGTAGAGCCGGGAGACGAGTACGAGCACGAGGACTCTATTGAGTACGCTTACGAGGATCCAGCCTTCGACAACTCTGAGAACCTTGCAGGCAAGATGACCATACCTTCGAAATCATTTCTATCTTTGCTTGCTAGTATTCGCTCTATCGCTATGTTAGCCCTACCTGCCTTTGTTTGCCATGCCTACCTATTGCCATGTTGAACCTCTAACCATCCTGTCCTAGCAAATCGTTGTCTGGCTATGTCACCGCTTTTGCTCAGCCCCTCTTATAGCATTGTTAGTTGCAGGTGAAGCTGAAGTTTGTTCCAGGTCGGAACATGGTTACTTTGGGATATCACAATATCTCTTGTTTATATTAATGCACCTTATATACTTGGTAAATGGTGGAAGACTCGGCCTTATGCCTAGTGACTTGTTCCACTCTTGCCGCCCTATTTCTGTAAACCGGTGTTATGTTCCTTGATTTTTGCGTTCCTTACACGGTTGGGTGATTTATGGGACCCCCTTAACAGTTCGCTTTGAATAAAACTCCTTCAGCAAGGCCCAACTTTGGTTTTACCATTTGCCACCTAAGCCCTTTTCCCTTGGGTTTTCGCGAGCCCAAGGGTCATCTTTATTTAACCCCCGGGCCAGTGCTCCTCCGAGTGTTGGTCCAAACTAGAGCACCGTGCGGGACCATTCCTTGGCAACTTGGATTACGTCGGTACTTGTACGCTTCGCTTATCCGGTGTGCCCTGAGAACGAGATATGTGCAGCTCCTATCGGGATTTGTCGGCACTTCAGGCGGCTTTGCTGGTCTTGTTTTACCATTGTCGAAATGTTTTGCGAACCGGGATTCCGAGACTGACCGGGTCTTCCCGGGAGAAGGTTTATTCCTTCGTTGACCGTGAGAGCTTGTGATGGGCTGAGTTGGGACACCCCTGCAGGGTATATAATCTTTCGAAAGCCGTGCCCGCGGTTATGAGGCAGATGGGAATTTGTTAATGTCCGGTTGTAGATAACTTGACACTTGACCTCTTTATAATACATCAACCGCATGAGTAGCCGTGATGGTCTCTTCTCGGCGGAGTCCGGGAAGTGAACACGGTTTGTGTTATGCTTGACGTAAGTAGTTTCAGGATCACTTCTTGATCACTCTTAGCTTCTCGACCTACGCGTTGCTTCTCTTCTCGCTCTCACTTGCGTATGTTAGCCACCATATATGCTTAGTGCTTGCCGCAGATCCACCATTTTACACCTTTTCTTGCCTATGAGCTTAAATAGTCTTGATCTCGCTGGTGTGAGATTGCTGAGCCCCTGTGGCTCACAGATTCTACCAAAACAGATGCAGGTGCCGATGATACCAGCGCAGATGGCGCAACTGAGCTGAAGTGTGAATTTGACGAGGCTCTTGGTCGTTACTATGTATCGTTTCCAGATGATCAGTAGTGGAGCCCAGTCGGGTCGATCGGGGATCTAGCATTTGGGGTTGTCTTCTTTTCATTTGAACTTGACCGTAGCCGGTCTATGAGTGTATTTGAATGATGTATGAACTTAATTTATGTACTGTGTTAAGTGGCGATTGTAAGCCAACTCTCGTATCCCATTCTTGTTCATTACATGGGAATGTGTGAAGATGACCCTTCTTGCGACAAAACCACTATGCGGTTATGCCTCTAAGTCGTGCTCCGACACGTGGGAGATATAGCCGCATCGTGGGTGTGACAGTGGCCGCCGGGGGCGAGGGAGAGGGGTTAGAGGGGGAGAGCTCACAGCGGGGCGACGGCGACGGCGAGGCGACGGCCGGGGGCAGCGACGGGCCGGGGCGTGACGCGGGGGCGGCGACGCAGGGACGGCGCAACGGGGATGGGCCCGGGGCGGCGACGGAGACGAGGGCGGCGACGGGGACGGGGGCGGCGACGGGGACGGGGGAGGCGACGGCGATGGGGGCGGCGACGGGGACGGGGGCGGCGACGGCGACGGGGTCGGTGACGGCGTCGATCGATCGATGGGGAAACAAAGGAAGAAACAGAGGGAGAATGAAATTTTTCGAAGTGCTGTATATATAGAAGGCACCTTTAGTACCGGTTGGAGCCACCAACCGGTACTAAAGGTCTGTTTTGGCCAGCCCAAGCGGCGGGAAGCGACCCCCTTTAGTACCGGGTGGTGGCACAAACCGGTACTAAAGGCCCCCCCTTTAGTACCGGTTTGCGCCACGACCCGGTACTAAAGGGGGTGCACTGGCGCAGGTGCGGTGCGGCAAGTTTAGTCCCACCTCGCTAGCCGAGGGGCGACCGCACTGGTTTATAAACCCCCGTGCGGTCGCTCTCTCGAGCTCCTCTCCAAAGCAGGCTTACTGGGCCTACGTGTTCTTTGCAGCCCTGTGGGCCCACTTGGCCTTTGCGGGCCTGCATCCTGACCCAACGACAGGTTGGGTTTCTAGTCGTATGCAGGCCGCTCTGGCCTAGTAGGCGGGCTTTTTTTATTTTTTTTGCTTTATTTATTTTTGTGCTTTTTTGTGTATTTAGAGTTTCTTTGTGAACATTTTTGTTTTAGGTACAAAAAATTACAAACTTTCTGTTAGTGCCCGTAGTTTTCAAATTTGAATAGTTTAAATTTTGAATTATTTGAAATTAGTGTGAATCACTAGTTTGTGAATAACTTAACTTTAAAAATCAGTAAAGGCATGAAAGAATTTGTTTGCACATAAAATTTCTTCACGTTTCAAATGCCAAAACACATAACTACCCTAACTGTTACAGAGATTCCCCTCTGGGTGTGAAACACAGAAGAAAACGATGATAGTGAAGCCGATCACATCCCAGATCTTTGGGTGTGAAACTTTTTCTTCACGTGTGTCCCTTTGCGCCGTAACCATGGAAAATCTTCATCATTTAACAGGATGCTCGGGTCAATATTCACTGTGAATGGAGCAATTTCATCAAACTTTTCATAATCTTCTGACTTGTCTGTCTTGTCATCCACTCCCATGATGTTTCTCTTCCCAGAAAGAACTATGTGCCGCTTTGGCTCATCGTACGATGCATTCGCTTCCTTATCTTTTCTTTTTCTTGGCTTGGTAGACATGTCCTTCACATAGAAAACCTGTGCCACATCATTGGCTAGGACGAATGGTTCGTCTGCATACGCAAGATTGTTGAGATCCACTGTTGTCATTCCGTACTGCGGGTCTTCCGTTACCCCGCCTCTTGTCATATTGACCCATTTGCACCGAAACAAAGGGACCTTTAAACCACGTCGATAGTCAAGTTCCCATATGTCCTGTATATAACCATAATATGTTTCCTTTCCCGTCTTGGTTTCTGCATCAAAGCGGACACCACTGTTTTGGTTGGTGCTCTTCTTATCTTGGGCGATCGTGTAAAATGTATTACCATTTATCTCGTACCCTTTGAAAGTCATTATATTCGAAGATGGTAACTGGGACAGCAAGTACATGTCATCTTCAATAGAGGTGTCATGCATGGTACGTGTCTGCAACTAGCTGGCGAAACTCCTGGTTTGTTCACGTGTAATCCAGTCGTCAGACCGCTCCGGGTGTTTGGAGCGTAGCAAATTCTTGTGTTCATCCATATACAGAGCCACCAAGGCGGAATTCTGTAGTACTGTGTAGTGTGCTTCAGTGAGAGAATGTCCGTCCATACATATTATTTGTTCCCCTCCTAGCGTGCCTTTTCCATCCAGTCTACTCTTATGCCACGATTCAGGAACACCAATTGGCTTAAAGTCAGGAATAAAGTCAATACAAAACTCAATGACCTCCTCATTTTGATGGCCCTTGGAGATGCTTCCTTCTGGCCTAGCACGGTTATGAACATATTTCTTTAATACTCCCATGAACCTCTCAAAGGGGAACATATTGTGTAGAAATACAGGACCCAAAACGTTAATCTCTTCGTATAGGTGAACTAGGACGTGCGTCATGATGTTAAAGAAGGATGGTGGGAACACCAACTCGAAACTGACAAGACATTGCACCAAATCATTCTGTAACCTTGGTATGATTTCTGGATCGATTACCTTCTGAGAGATTGCATTGAGAAATGCACATAGCTTCACAATGGCTAATCAAACATTTTCCGGTAGAAGCCCCCTCAATGCAACCGGAAGGAGTTGCGTCATAATCACGTGGCAGTCATGAGACTTTAGGTTCTGGAACTTTTTCTCTGCCATGTTTATTATTCCCTTTATATTCGACAAGAAGCCAGACGGTACCTTAATACTGAGCAGACATTCAAAGAAGATTTCCTTCTCTTCTTTGGTAAGAGCGTAGCTTGCATGACCCTGATGTATGCCGTCTTCTCTGTGCATACGTTGCTGGTCCTCCCGTGCCTCAGGTGTATCTTTTGTCTTCCCATACACGCCCAAGAAGCCAAGCAGGGTCACGCAAAGATTCTTCGTCACGTGCATCACGTCGATTGCGGAGCGGACCTCTAGGTCTTTTCAATATGGCAGGTCCCAAAATATAGATTTCTTCTTCCACATGGGTGCGCGTCCGTCAGCGTCCTTCGGAACAGGTTGTCCGCCAGGACCCTTTCCAAATATCACCTTCAAATCCTTGACCATATCATGTACATCAGCACCAGTACGGTGGCGAGGCTTCGTCCGGTGATCCGCCTCACCTTTGAAATGCTTGCCTTTCTTTCTTACGGGATGCCTGCTCGGAAGAAATCGATGATGTCCCAGGTACACATTCTTCTTACAACTATTCCAATATATAATGTCGGTATCATCCAAACAGTGCGTGCATCCGCGGTATCCCTTGTTTGTCTGTCCTGAAAGGTTACTGAGAGCAGGCCAATCATTGATGGTCACGAACAGCAACGCCTTTAGGTCAAATTCTTCCCCCATGTGCTCATCCCACGCACGTACACCTGTTCCATTCCACAGTTGTAAGAGTTCTTCAACTAATGGCCTTAGGTACACATCAATGTCGTTGCCGGGTTGCTTAGGGCCTTGGATGAGCACTGACATCATAATGAACTTCCGCTTCATGCACAACCAAGGAGGAAGGTTATACAAACATAGAGTCACAGGCCAGGTGCTATGATTGCTGCTCTGCTCCCCAAAAGGATCAATGCCATCTACGCTTAGACCAAACCATACGCTCCTTGCGTCATCTACAAACTCCTTCCCGTACTTTCTTTCGATTTTTCTCCACTACGACCCGTCAGCGGGTACTCTCAAATTTCCGTCCTTCTTACGGTATTCTCTCTGCCATCGCATTGCCTTGGCATGCTCTTTGTTTTGGAACAAACGTTTCAACCGTGGTATTATAGGAGAATACCACATCACCTTGGCAGGAATATTCTTCCTGGGGCGCTCGCCCTCGATATCACCGGGGTCATCGCGGCTGATCTTATAGCGCAATGCACCACATACCGGGCAAGCGTTCAAATCCTCGTACTCACCGCGGTAGAGGATGCAATCATTAGGGCATACATGTATCTTCTGCACCTCTAACCCTAGAGGGCAGACAGCCTTCTTTGCTTCGTACGTACTCTCGGGCAATTCGTTGTCCTTTGGAAGCATATCCTTTATCATTACTAGCAACTTTCCAAATCCTTGTCAGATACACCATTCTCTGCCTTCCATTGCAGCAATTTCAGTGTGGTGCCCAGCTTTTTCTTGTCACCTACGCAATTCGGGTACAACAATTTTTTGTGATCCTCTAACATGCGCTGCAACTTCTTTTTCTCCAAATCACTTGCGCAGTTTCTCTTTGCATCGGCAATGGCCCGACCTAGATCATCAATGGGCTCATCTGATACCTCTTCTTCAGCTTCTTCCCGCATTGCCGGCTCAGCTTCTTCCCGCATTACCGGCTCAGCTTCTTCCCCCATTGTTGTATCATCGTATTCAGGGAACCCATGGCCAGGATAGCTGTCGTCGTCCTCTTCTTCTTCATTGTCTTCCATCATAACCCCTCTTTCTCCGTGCTTGGTCCAAACATTATAGTGGGGCATGAAACCGAACTCAAACAGGTGGACGTGAATTGTTCTTGACGTAGAGTAATTGCGACCATTCTTACAGCCAGCACATGGACAAGGCATAAAACCATCCGCCCGCTTGTTTGCCTCAGCCGCAGGCAGAAAAGTATGCACGCCCTCAACGAACTGGGGAGAGCATCGGTCATCGTACATCCATTGCCGGCTCATCTTCATTACACAACACCGAATAGACCAAATTAATACAAGTTCATACATAAAGTTTATACAACACTTAAATGCAACAAACAAATAACTCTCTAGCTAAAGCATTTAAATGCAACAACAAATGCGATCAAGATCGCAACTAAGGTAACAATTGATCCAACAGCATAATGATACCAAGCCTCACTATCGATGGCATATTTTCTAATCTTTCTAATCTTCAAGCGCATTTTCTCCATCTTGATCTTGTGATCATCGACGACATCGGCAACATGCAACTCCAATTTCATCTTCTCCCCCTCAATTCTTTTCAATTTTTCTTTCAAGTACTCGTTTTCTCTTTCAACTAAATTTAACCTCTCGACAATAGGGTCGGTTGAAATTTCCGGTTCACATACCTCCTAGATAAAAATATCTATGTCAACTTGATGGGCATAATTTGTCATAAACACGAAATGCAACAAATAGTTTTAAAAGAGAATATACCACATCCGAATCATAACAAGGACGAGGGCCGACGGGGACGGATATCAAAACCATGGCACTATGTATAACAAACAACGTACGGGTAAGATAATTATTATACAAGTAACTATATATCCAAATCACACAAACATCAATTTTTTATATAAAATTTCATGAACAAGAGGCTCACCACAAGGTGGTGCCGGCGACGGGACGGTGCGGGCGATCGACGGTGGTTACGACAGAGATTTAGAAGGCACTAAGTAAACCACACCTACATATGCAAACTAAGTGTTATTTTGACCTCAAATTGCATATAAATCAAATACTACCACATATAATTCCTCCTAAATTACTAAAATCCACAATTAATCACTATATAAACCAATGCAAGAGCTAATCTAGCAATGAGAGATGAAAGGACAAAGTTGCTAACCTTGGTGATCATTTGAATGGATGGGGGCCTGCAAATCTTGACAAATTTGGGGCAAATTTTGTGATGAACTCGAGAGGAAGGAGGGAAGAACAGAGGAGAGGGAGAGAGGAAAGGGGGAAGAACAGAGTGCGGGTGGACGAAGGGTTTATATAGGACGACTTTTAGTACCGGTTCATGCCACGAACCGGTACTAAAGGTACTGGAAGGGCCCCACTCTGACAACATCCTGCCACCACTTTCTTTAGTACCGGTTCGTGGTACGAACCGGTGCTAAAGGTTCGCCACGAACCGGTACTAAAGAGCTCCTCCCGCCTAGCCGTTGGAACCGGCACTAATGGACATATTAGTGCCGGTTCTGTTACAAACCGGGACTAATGTGTCTCACATTTGACCCTTTTTCTACTAATGTGATGAAGTGTGAAACCCAGCTCCCAATGCGCACCGTGCTGTTCGCCATAGATATCTCGACAACCTCAGGGCCATGACCTGGACTGGCACCGTTGTCCAGGAACAGCTTCGGCGGGCCGTGCGTCTCATTGCAGGTGACCATGAAGCCTGGCCGGTAGCAGCCGGGGGTGGTGCCGAAGGGGTACGGGATGTCCACATCGCCGCATTTGCTCTTGCAGCCGGGCAGCGCGATGTTCACGGAACTTGCTGCTGCCGCCACTGTTATGCTGCACCTGAGCAGCAGCACCACCACGGCGCCAACTAGAGAAGGCATTCTCATTTCGTCAATCACACAAATGAAGCATGAGTTTCTGAATGTATCTGTATTGAAGAACTAGGAATTTGCTGCTGTTCATCAAAGTTACCCTGCAGCAAGAATTTATGTGTTCTGGACAACATTTGTGGGGAACTGGAAAAGTGATGACCACGACAACAGATTCATTAGTATTTTACATGCTGAACTCCATCACATGCCTAGAACTAGTCTAAGTTTGCAGATTACTTGACCTCCCAGGCATGACAAAACATATTTTTTACAATGAGACTTGTTCACACACACACCTAGATAAGCATTGCTCGCAGTTTTCTAGAAAATAAAATACTGCACTAAGGGATCTTCCCGATGGTATAGACGTGTGATTTGGTTACTTTGCTTGGAGGAAAAGGCATTTGGCCATACCTTGATGGCTTGCCACATCAGAATAGAGAACCAGTCCATTATACACCAATACACCATCAGAACCAAGTGTGACTAGTGCAATTTTTTATTGTACTACTTATTTTACAAGTACTACCATATAAAACTTGTACAGATTGACGAAAGAGAGTTAGCAAGAGTTTGACAAGGAAAGCTGGAAAGGTACCTCCCGGTGACATGCTTACAAAAAAATCTTGAAAGCTTTGGCTGATATATCTGAACAATTCAAAAGAAATGTTTATGGATCATGACATGCTAGTTATCTGCTTAAAATGAGAATAAACATGAGTTAATAGATTTACCTTTCAGATTGGTTCAGGATTCTTTCAAAGGCAGCAAACTTTATCAAGAGCACCTGGGAAGTCAGAGCAACATATTCCATGCTCTAACTTGGACAGAACCCTTCAGATCACATATTGAAGAGAGCTGCCAGCCCTACGATGATTGGAAAGCCCTGGTACTGGTACCATCATTGTGTATGCAGCGAATTTTATGTCGGAGTACCATTTTGTTCATCCCACCTAGCATCAAGCACATATTGTGACCTTCCTTCTCTCTGATAAGCACGATTATCACTGAGAGTGAATGTATTAGGTTCCATTATTTGAATGATCATCCTTCGCACAGGAGCAGGCCAGCTTCTTTGATTATGCTCATGTGACAAAAACAGTAATTATAGTGTTGAAAGCCCTTAAGTGCAACTGTCCATGGTTTAACAAGTCACTCGCCACTGATAGTGTGATAGTGTCTTTCCCTGCTGGAAATACTACGAAGCAACTTGCTGCCAAGAGATTATTCGGCAAGTCCATTAAATGCTTTCTCTTTTTGGTTTGGTCTTTTAATCTTATTTTGGGGCATTAGTCTTTGCAAGCAACTTCAAAACTATATCAATAAAACCTGCCATTAGTCGCAGCATTGCAGAAAAACAAGAAGCTCAACTTCCCTCTAGTCCTAACACTATTCATTTATACTGCAACTTGTAAAGCATGTCGAATGCCATTGTGGTTTCAATGCATACTCAGTCAGCTTTGGAGTCTTGTTACATCAACCAAAATATTAAAAACTAGACGGCTGTTCTCCATCTTTTATCGGCCCGCCTGACTTGACTGCTTCATGAAGTCGGCATCAAGTAACTAGCCATGCGTATAAGCTATGTATAAATCCAATAATTGTGGTTGCTTTTTCTGTGCAGAGACAAATGAAGACGATAGGGACTCCTTATTATCAGGCATTTGGACAACAGACTTGACAGGCTTGCAGTTCCTTGTACAGAGAACTGCAGGATGGTAGGGATTCCTCATGGCTAGGCATTTGGACAATTGGATTTGACAAATTTTTAGTCACAGAGTCCACACGCAAGGCTTTTACCTAAATGATTCATTACCCTGCAAGCACCAAGAATCTTGTGAAGGTAAACTTGATGATTGCTTAGAACAGTCAGTAAGCGAGGAAAAGTAAGCAGCTATTAATCCTTTTATTAGTTAGCGCCATATGATAAGCCATGTCTCTGTTCTGCGTATAAATGGCACATAACACAGAACATCTTGTGGTTTCACACTACGATGGCTATATATACACCAAACAAAGGGCTAGTTAGCACTTCTGTGTGGCTAAGCTGTGTACAACCACATCACACAAATGAGTATGGCGGGTATAGCAGCTCTGCTGCATCTTCTGCAGCTTCTAGCCATCGTGTTAGTGCTAGTCTCGGCCAACGTCGCATCGCCCAACTGCACCAGCATATGCGGCTATAAGCATACCCTACCCATTCGGCATCAGTGCCGGGTGCCACCGTGAGGGCTTCAAGCTTGCCTGTAACAAGACATATCATCCCCCAAAGCTCTTCATGAACAGTTCTGGCGTCGAAGTGCTTGAAATATCAGTGCAAGACAGCACCCTGTACATTGACAGTGGGATCCTCACCTTGGCGGGGGATGAGTGGCCCGACGGTTACATCCATATGAATTGGTCAGTCCCCCTCGATGACAGCCTATATAGGGTGTTAGCAGGCAGGAATAAAATCGTTGTTACGGGGTGTGGAATCATTGTGATTCTTCAATGGCATTCTCCCGGCACAGAACCTGCAGGTACCACTTGTCACCCAGGATGCATGCCGGGTCATCCTGTGATAGCAACTGATGGCACATGTGCTGGTGTTGGTTGTTGCAGTGCAATGAACGTGCAACCTGACTCAAATATGTTTTCCATCAAGTACACTAGTACAGCGTGGAGAAAGAGAACTTGCAGGTCAACTCAAGTCTTGCTTTGGTGGAGAGCAAATGGTGGAGCAAGAAGAAGAATGCCATGGTACTGCAGAAGGCGGTATCATCTGACACCAGCCTTGGTGCCTCCAAAGGCGTACTACACTCCATACCAGGAGTACCGGTTAGAACGGCTGTCAGTTGGGTGTTCAGTAACTTGTCATGTGCTGAGGCTAACAATTCAAGTGATTTTGGATGACTCAGTGACAATAGCGAGTGCCTTGTGTACCATAAACCCGACGACTCAAGAGGAGGTTACACATGCCAGTGTTGGCATGGCTACGAAGGCAACCCTTACGTGCAACACGGATGCCAAGGTATGCTACTAGACTCCCTGTATAATTAGTACGATTACTTCAGGAGTGCTCAAAGCCACAAACTACTTGCTTCATTACTACTGCAGATATCGACGAGTGTACAAGTCAAGGCGAGTACTCCTGCTTTGGCCAGTGCATCAATCTGATAGGGTCATATACCTGTACCTGTCCGCATGGCACCACTGGTAATCCTCAAAAACAAAAATGGATGTTCTTCAACCAAATCAGCCAAAACAAAAAATTCAGGTAATGAGCAAGATTGGAAAATACTGATCTTTGTTGATAACGTCGTAAGCTAAGTGAATATTATTTGTATTGTCAATATTCATGACTGTTTATTTACTCAAAATCTAGACCCAAGCTGATTGATTATGCATTCTCCAGGATTTGCCATTGCGGTAGGAATCGACAGCGGTGTAGGCACTCTTCTAATTATCCTCAGTGTTCTGATTGTAAGACAAAAGCTCATAGTTTGGAAAGCAAGGAAGTCAAGAGATTTTTTCTTCAAAAAGAACAGAGGGTTGTTAATACAGCAGCTTGTGGACAAGGATATCGCTGAAAGGATGATGTTCAGCTTAGAAGAGCTTGAGAAGGCAACAAATAAGTTTGACGAGGCTCGAAAACTTGGAGGTGGAGGCCACGGCACTGTCTACAAAGGGATTTTATCTGACAATCGTGTTGTTGCCATCAAAAAGTCAAAAGTTGTAATTCAGAGAGAGACAGATGATTTCATCAATGAGGTTGCTATCCTTTCTCAAGTGAACCACAGGAACGTAGTGAAGCTTTTTGGATGTTGTCTCGAGACAGAAGTTCCATTATTGGTCTACGAATTCATTTCAAATGGAACTCTTTCTGATCATCTTCATGTCAGCACTCCGCTATCAGTGCCTTGCTTATCTGCACTCAGCTGCTTCAGTATCAATAGTCCATAGAGATATCAAGTCTGCCAACGTACTACTTGACGATCGCCTCACAGCAAAAGTATCAGACTTTGGAGCTTCTCGAGGCATCCCCATTGATCAAACAGGAGTTACAACTGCGGTTCAAGGAACTTTTGGATATTTGGATCCGGAGTACTACCACACTCGGCGACTCACCGAGAAAAGTGATGTGTATAGCTTTGGTGTCATGCTTGTGGAGCTATTAACAAGGAAGAAGCCATGTGTCCACCTGTCAACACCAGGAGCCAGTCTAACTGCTGAATTCATCTTGCGAGTGAACCAAGACAAACTCTTTGAGATGCTAGACCAGCAAGTTGAGACAAAACTTGAAGTGATGCAAACTGTGGAAAATAATACACCAATGGAACAGAACAATGCCAATGCTGATGATGACAACTTCAGTAGGCGATATAGTATGGAGCAAGAATGCATGTCATCTATGAGTTTGCCTCGGTAACCTGATTGACATCCCTTTTATTGGTTTCAATTAATGAAGTTGGTGCCCCTTCCTGCCTCAGTAAAAATTGCTATAAAAAAATAAAAGAGCTCTTTTTTTTTCTTACTTGGTTCTTCAGTCAATTGTCACGTCCTTTTTAAATATGCTTACAGATAGGTTTCAGCAATTGACAATTATTTTTAGTTTGCATGGAACAAGGTTTCGACTATATTCAGAAGTAAAGTTAATAAATAATAATAAACAACCACATGTATATATTTTCAGAAAGAGACCACGTGCCTCAAGTTAGATGGCATCATCAGCCATATCTTTCAGAATCCTTCCTAGGTGTAAACTAGCCAGAGATTTATCGTGTAGCTGCAAAAATAGAAGAACAGTTAGTAAATAACCTATTCTGATATGTGTAAAAAAAAGCAGCAGTGTGCTGATAATGCCCATTGATTTTAGCCTTAATGCACTCATAGTTAGAATTCATATGGACACAGAAAAAGCAAGGAATATGCATGACAAGGAAAAACCCACGGTCAAGATACAACATAATTGTGTCATATCTTACCCTAAAAAAGAAGTGTCATATCACAGGTCCATGGAATGTTTCTCCATTAATAGCAAGTTGGCAACTCTAAAGTGTGTTGATGGTGAGCTTTGAAAAAGTTATGCCAGCTTTTGCTATAGTGCCAATACAACTTCGTGTCAAAGGAACATGACAATACAAGATATGGTGTAAACAACAAGAAGAGTTGCCTAAGTCAAAAAAAAAAAAAACAAGGGATGGTGTAAACAACAAGAGTGCTTGGTTTCCGAACAGAGTCATATTTTGAGTTTCTCGTAATCTTCCTAGATGGCAATGGATATCCACCAAATATATTGGGATTCCAAGCTCCAACAGAATCAGACAACAGCAGAACTTCCATTCCGTAATATCCGTTGAAAAATATCACTTTCTTATATGCACTGCTAGCACATGCAATAAAGTCCAGACATAGTCTAGGCTACTATAATCCCTCAGTTGGCAGCCAGAAATGATAAAAATGATAATTGAAGTAACAAGTGCTAGTTTCAAATATATTTTCTAGAACTCCTACAAATACACCCAACAGCAAATAATCAACTCCCCAAGCTTCTCTCGGCAGCTATTTAAATAATATAAATTGTTATCTATCAAAAGTTCCAAAGTAAGGAACCGGTTTGTCTTGAACCCCTCACCGTATCCCTGCGATATCGATATGCCCAAAGTTTTATTACAGCCTAGTCTATGCATAATAACAATTTAATTCCTGAGGGGCAGCCAATTAAAGCATGCACGCTTGTCCATAAATACATGTTGGTACGCACTACACAATAACACGGGGTGGTCAAATTGATTCACTATCTCATCTCACCATCCTCTAGAGGTAAGAATGTGCTTACAGTGCTGCTATTCTCGCCATCTCAAAGTGATCTGGTACCGAATGATGCCCAGCTGCCTGCAGAAGCAAGAGCTTCATGAATGCAGTGAATTAGGAACAGAAGTGAGACAGGTCACACTTGAAGAACTTCTGTACCCGCAACCAAGCTGGGAAATGGGGGCGATCGAAGGGACACCAGCTCGAAGGTACTCTCCGAAGGTCTGCCCACTGAACTCTGACTTCTCTTCCGAGAGCAACTCGCCAATCATCAAGGAAAGCATCTCCATCGGTGGAGTGTCTGTGCGAAGTCAAAACAGTGCCGCGAGGAGAGTTAGCTTTAGATCACCTCATGAATATGATGTATTTATCATTCCTGCACGAGATTCAGATGATGATTCCAGTGATGGTGAACCACCCAGGATATGAACAGATGAGGGGTTGATGCAGACTGCAGAGGGGATTCATGATGGTACAGCCAGTTTCTGGCAAGATTGCTGTCCTCTGAAGGACTATGGCGAGAATTATTAGAAGGAAAATCTTGTAGAGTTTACAAGTGCTTGCTAATCCAGTTCTGTAGAGGACACCGGCATCATGTAACACAGTAACAGCACAAGAATTATGTAATTGCATACTTGAGGTTTACGAGGAGAATATATATGCAGTACCCGAAATTCAGAACCATTTACTTTCTTAGCAGGAAAAGGCATATTCATTCTAAAAGTGCATCCTTGTAATAGTTTAACTAATGATGACGCCAACGCATTATGCAAACTGTATCATGCGTAGAATTGACAATGAAGAAATGACCCCGTCTGACAGCCGTAGCTATAGTATAGGGTGAAGAATACACTTGATAAAGCTTACAGTACTAGCGAACGGGTGTTGGGTGTTCCTACAATTTTACTCGGATTTTCAAGCTATCCGTGGGCACGAGCGAACTTTTTGGAGACAGGATACCTTCATCTGCAGCCTGGCGACTGGCGCGTAAGTGAATGCTTCCATCCCGAATCGGCGTTCAGTGGTGGCGCGGCTCCCCGTCGGGCTCACCCACCACCGAGGGGTCCAGGGAAGAACATCCGCTGCCGGCTATTCCTACACCCCGCCGCCACGGTTGTGGGTGCCGGAGCTGGTGGAGCATGCCGCGTGGGGGTGGTCGAGCGGATCAGGGACGTTTTAGGCAAACTCGCAAAGCTTTTTATTAACCCGTCACAACGTTTACAGGGACGAAACTAAGCTCTTCAGGGTGGCCTAACCAAACATGGCGGCTGGTCCCTAGAGTTAAGGCATGTTTTGCAAGTTTGTGGGCCTCGACATTCGAGGTTCTAAACTCATGAGAGAAAATACAAGAATTGAAATCTCTAGATAACTGTTGAATCTCCAACACCACTGTACTCAGCTGAAGTACCCTTCTCAATTGCCTCCACTGCAACTCTGCAATCTGAAGCCACCGCCACCTTTTGGATGTATAGATCATGAGCTAGTGCTAAACTCTCTCGGATGCCAAGTACCTCAACACCTCCGGGTCTTCAATGTTTCTGAACACCATGGCTGACGCCCCCTGATAGAGTCCATCTTCATCGCGGCAAATCACCCCAACAGCACCATAACGCCCCGCCCTTGCAACAGCAGCGTCGGAGTTCATCTTTGAATGGTCTCCCGGGGGTGGTAACCAACCCCGTGGTCGAGGCACGACCTCACGAGCAGCGGGCGATGGCGAGTCCATATAATCAAGATCAGCCAGGAATCTGTTTATAAATGCATGCGTTGCGAAAGGTGTTTGCAGAACTCCCTCATGGATAACTTTCCTCCGTGCATACCAAATGGCCCATAGGGTAGTGATGAGAACGGAAAACTCCATCTGTGAGATCGTGCCACTCATGGCAAATAACCAGGCCTTAGCATCTTCATCCTTATTCATGCACGTGTGTTGCACTAGCTCCTCGTTTGACCAGGTCTTGTGTGATCTGGAGTTCCCTTAGTGGGCCTGCGTGTTCAACCTCCAGGCCCAGGCACGGGCCGTTTAGCCTGTGTTGTGCCAAGCGTTTTACCGGGATGGCCCAGCTATCCTGACCCGGTTGGCCAGCTTTGCACGAGACAGTAGCTAAATTGCCTAAAAAACAAGACAGTAGCTAAATCTAGAAAAGACGTTTTCTTAAAGAATGGCTCCCCCTTCCAATTTCCATTATGGGAAGCCAAAGCAAGTTCATTATAGACACCAGTATCAGTATCGAGATCTAAGCTACTACCAAAAGAGCGACAATGAGCCCTAAACCGAAGCACCAAATCCAGCCACCCCCACATCAGAATAACTAGAACAGACGTGACACAACGACACATCCATACAGATGAGAACGCAAGGGAACAAGACCCTCAGAAAGGCACGAAATCCTAACATAGGAGCTATTGTAGCAAAGACACAAATACAAACAAAGCCCGCGCCAGTCGTCAGTCGAGTCTCATCACCCTCAACTCTTCAGCCTAGGCACATTGTATCTCCATCCCCACGATGCTTTATCAACATCACTTGCTACTTGCCTTAGTAGCCTTGCCCCAGCTCCAACACCTTTTTGTTTCGTTCCTTTATCTGCAAGATAGCCAAGCATTCAACCAATAGTCCATTAATTAGATCAATGTCATGGGATCATTGTAGTTTTTGTTACAAAAAATAACTCCATTCCTACATTTCCACACAGCCCAGAACATTGCAACAATCCCAACCAACACCAACTTCTTATCATTTTTGTAAAAAGTTTTAACCCATCTCCCAAAAAATTCTTCTATAGAAGTGGGAGTAAAACACAACCCAAAAGTGCATCTAAGTAGGCTCCAAATCAATGAAGCAACATAACAAGTAAAATACAGATGATTTATTGTCTCTTCTCTACCGCAATACACACATTCCTTTGGGCCCTTCCACCCTTTTCTTAAGAGGGTATCCTTAGTCAGGATACTTTTTCTATTCGCTAACCACATAAAACTTTGATTTTAGCTGGCATTTTCACTTTCCACAAGAATTTTTGTGGAAAATTACACCCTTCAGTAATCATTTTCCTGTATAAGGATTTGACTGACAATTTCTTATGACCACTAAGAGTCCACTCCACTTTATGCTTCCCTTCCCCCATTTGGATCTCCATACATCTTCTTTTTAGATTAATCCATAGTTCCCTGGTCTCCCCATGTAAGGTTCTTCGAAACTTAAACCCTGCCCATTCTCTATGTAAAACCTCGGCCAGAGTGATTCCATGATCAAAACACAGGCCATATAATCTTGGGTATTCATCTTTTAAGGCTTTGTCATCCAGCTGGATGTGTTCCCAGAACCTAGTACTTCTCCCATCCCCTAATTTTGTTAGCATATTTGTAAAAGAGATCTTTGTTTTCAAGCAACCTAGCCCAAAATTGAGAATCTTCATTTTTCTTTTTAGCTCTAGAAATGCATCCATCATGCACATAAACGCCGATTTCCATAACCCTTACTCAAATTCCAGCTTCCAGAACCATTTAGCCAACAAGGTTGTGTTCATGATTTCTAAATTTAATATACCCAGTCCCCCACAATCGCGAGGGAGGCAACAACTCTTCCAGATAACTAGGTGGTATTTCTTTTTGTCCTCGTCCTCCTGCCACACTAATCTTGCCCTGTAAAAATCTGCTTTTTTTCTAACACCCACTAGTAAGGGGTAAAATGATATGATAAACATAGGAATATTAGTCAAACACGCATGCACCAGGGTGATTCTCCCTGCAATCTACTTTTTTTTCCTAACGCCCACTAGTAAGGGGTAAAATGATATCATAAACGTAGGAATATTAGTCAAACACGCCTGCACTAGGGTGATTCTCCCCTGCCAACAACTACATCTCTTTTCAATTTTTTCAACAACCCCTCTCCAATGAACATTTTTAATTCTTATGTCAGAAACAGGCATGCTTAGATATTTCATAGGTAATTTACCCATTTTGCAGACAAAAATTTCCTAGTATATCTTTTTTTCTACAGCCTCCACAAAAAGCATCAACTCACTTTTTTGGAAGTTGATTTTTAATCCAGACATTTGTTCAAAGGCACACAGAAAAAATTTCAGGTTCCTAGCACTTTCAATGTCATCTTGCAACAGAAAAATTGTGTCATTAGCATATTGTAGCATGTAGACACCATTTGTTTCTTTCCCACCCAGTACCCCTTTCACTACCTCATCTTCTCTAGCATTGAACATCATAATAGCTAAAGCATCAGCCGCCAAATCAAAGAGCAAAGGAGACATTGAGTCTCCTTCTCTAAGTCCCTTAAATGTTTGGAAAATATGGTCCAATTTTATCATTGAACTTCACCCCAACTTTCCCCCTCTCATAGCCATCATCATCCAATCACACCATTTATCAGGAAATCCTTTCATTTTCAACATTTCAATTACAAAGGGCCATTTGATCTTGAAATATGCTTTTTCATAGTCAACCTTGAAAACCAGTGCACTCTGTTTTTGTACATGAATATAATTTATAGCTTAATGTAGAATCAACATCCCTTCCATAATGTACCTCCC
This sequence comes from Triticum aestivum, assembly GCF_018294505.1. NCBI lineage: Eukaryota > Viridiplantae > Streptophyta > Magnoliopsida > Poales > Poaceae > Triticum > Triticum aestivum. The sequence goes on along the minus strand of NC_057813.1, from coordinate 210,015,568 downwards.
TTCAACAAAAGTTGTTTGGTTTTGTGAAATCAGTGGTGATACACATTTACCCAATCTGTTCATCAACAATCTTATTATAATTTTGAAGCTTACATTCAGTAGGCGAATATGCCTGAATTTTTGTGTTTTTTTAGCATCATCACTTTTAGGGACTAAGGTAATAATCCCATAGTTCAGTCTAGATATGTCTAAATTACCTCTAGGAAATTCATCAAGCAACTCTTTTAGATCCCACTTGACCAAATCCCAAAAAATCGTGGTAAAAATCCACAGGGAACCCATCAGGGCCAGAGCTTTTATTTCTTTTCATACAAAAAACCACCACTTTAATTCTATCAAGGAGAAGGGTTCAGTAAGTTTTTGCAGCTTTTTCTTTAGAAATTTTATTTAAGTTGTGTTCTGTTAAAGAAATATCAGAAGTATTAGGATGTCCAAACATTTTTTTGTAGAAATCAATAATATATGTCATTAACTGCTCCTCACCTTCCACTATTCCATCCTCTTCTTCGAAGGATGTAATTCTATTCTATTCTTCCTTCTCCTGCCATTTACTTTGGCATGTAATATCTAGTATTGCCATCTACATAGGTGATATCTTTGTCTTTATATCTCTGAAGCTATTTCATTTCTTCTTGTTTTAACAACCTATTTAACTAATCTCTGAGGCTTTTTTATTCTAGTATATCACAAGCTGTTAGCCCTTGTCTCTCAGCCATCATGTCAATCCCATCTAGTTTAGTTATGATCTTAATTTTAATATTTCTATAACAGGCATCTACATTTCTTTTCCACCCTTTGGTTTTCTTTCTTAATTCTCTCAGCCTGAACTGCCACCTTTCCATAACATCTCCTCTAAATGGTGCTCTCCAGAATTTGTATACTACCTCTCTAAAACTTTTTCTCATATTCGAACAATTTTTATATCTGAATATTGGCTCATTTTTACTATGTTCCCCGGTGTCAACGATTAAAGGAGTGTGATCAGACACCTCCCTAGCCAAGGACTGAACAATTGTAAGGGGATGTTTCTCTTCCCAAACAGGACAACACAACACCCTATACAACTTTTCATATGTTGGTTCAGGTAGATTATTGGCCCATGTAAAGTTTCTTCCATTAAGAGGAAATTCTCTCAGCCCAGGATTTTCTAAAATAACATTAAACACAAAAGTCCAGTGTTTGTTACTCATAGGTTTGTTTTTTCTGACTCCTTACTAATTATATTAAAATCTCCCCTCACCAAACAGGGTATGCTATTGTCATGTTAGACCCTGGCTAACTCATCAAAAGGTACCACATGCAGAAGGAACTATCAATATAAACCTAATTAGATGTTTTTTTCCTCCTCCCATTTTTTCTCAAAGACCCAACAGAGACAAAATGCTTCACATAGTTAATTACCGGTGTCCATTCTCTATTCCCTTTTCCTCCAGAGCAAACTTTCCTTAATTGTTCAAATTCCTCTTCTTCCTTTTCCGCATATGAATGTTCCAAATCAGACTCCAAAGTGACATCTGTTGGGGAACATTGCATGGAAAACAAAAAAAATTCTACGCACACGCAAGATCTATCCATGGAGATGCATAGCTACAAGAGGGGAGAGTGTGTCTATGTACCCTCATAGACCATTAAGTGGAAGCGTTTATCAACGCGGTTGATGTAGTTGAACACCTTCTTGATCCAACCGATCAAGTACCGAACGTACGGCACCTCCGCGTTCAGCACACGTTCATCTCGATGATGTCCTCTCCTTCTTGATCCAGCAAGACGAGTGAAGTAGTAGATGAGTTCCGGCAACATGACGACGTGGTGACGGTGGTGGTGAACTTGTTCCCGCAGGGCTTCACCGTGCACTGCGGAAAAACTAGATGGAGGATGAAATCGCGGAGAGGGGCGCCGCACACGGCTTAAGATTGTCATGGGTGTGTGGCACCCCCTCCCTCTCATATATATATATATATATATATATATATATATATATATATATATATATATATATATGAGGAGGGGAGGCAGCCAGGGTGCGCCCCAAGGTGACCGGCTAGCCCCCTTGGGCGCCGCCCTATGGCGTCCCCCTTCCTTATTTGCACACGGAGGGAAGGAAAAGGGAGGGGAGGGAAGGCAGGGGGAGGCCGACTCCCCCCTTCCTTTTCTCCCCAAGGCCTGCGGCCAGAGGAGGGGCGCGCCAGCCCCTTGTGGGCTAGTGTGCTCCCCTCGTTTGGCCCATATGGCCCATTAACCTCCCGGGGCTTCCCGAAACCCGTTCTGGTGATCCGATGATTACCGGTACATTCCGAAACCTTTCTGTTGAACAAATAGCATCATCCTATATATCAATATTTACCTCCGGACCATTCCAGAGCTCCTCGTCATGTCTGTGATCTCATCTGGGACTCCGAACAACATACGGTCACCAAATCACATAACTCATATAATACTATATCGTCAACGAACGTTAAGCGTGCGGACCCTACGGGTTTGAGAATGATGTAGACATGACGGAGACACCTCTCTGGTCAATAACCAATAGCAGGACCTGGATGCCCATATTGGTTCCTACATATTCTACGAAGATCTTTATCAGTTGAACCTTTATGACAACATACGTAGTTCCCTTTATCTGTCGGTATGTTACTTGCCCGAGATTCAAACGTCGGTATCTTCATACCTAGTTCAATCTCGTTACCGGCAAGTCTCTTTACTCGTTCTTTAATACATCATCTTGCAACTAACTCCTTAGTCACTTTGCTTGCAAGCTTCTTAAGATGTGTATTACCGAGAGGGCCCAGAGATACCTCTCCGACACAAGGAGTGATAAATCCCAATCTCGATCCATGCCAACTCAACAGACACCTTCGGAGATACCTGTAGAGCATCTTTATGATCACCCAGTTACGTTGTGATGTTTGATAGCACACAAGGTATTCCTCCGGTATCCGGGAGTTGCATGAGCTCATGGTCGAAGGAACGTGTATTTGACATTTAAGAAAGTAGTAGTGCTACCTCTTGAGCTTGCGTTGATTTTTTCCTTGAAGAGGAAAGGGTGATGCAACAAAGTAGTGTAAGTATTTCCCTCAGTTTGAGAACCAAGGTATCAATCCAGTAGGAGACAACGCACAAGTCACCGAATACCTGCACAAACAATCAACAACTTGCACCCAACGCGATAAAGGGGTTGTCAATCCCTTCACGGTCACTTGCAAAAGTGAGATCTGATAGAGGTAGATAAACGACAAAGTAAACATTTTTGGTATTTTTGGTTTATAGATCGGAAAGTAAAAGATTGCAAAATACTAGATCGGAAACTAGTAAGATGTAAAAGAGATTCAATATAATGCCGAGCAATTGATAGAAAAGCGCATAGTTATGACGATATCTAAGGCAATGATCATGAACATAGGCATCACGTCTGTGTCAAGTAGACCGAAACGATTCTGCATCGACTACTATTACTCCACACATCGACCGACTCTTGCCTGCATCTAGAGTATTAAGTTCATAAAGAACAGAGTAACGCATTAAGCAAGATGACATGATGTAGAGGAATTAACTCAAGCAATATGATGAAAACCCAATCTTTTTATCCTCAATGGCAACAATACAATACGTGCCTTGCTTCCCCTACTGTCACTGGGAAAGGACACCGCAAAATTGAACCCAAAGCTAAGCACTTCTCCCATTGCAAGAAAGATCAATCTAGTAGGTCAAACTAAACCAATAATTCGAAGAGACTTGCAAAGATATCAAATCATGCATATAAGAATTTAGAGAAGAACCAAATAATATTCATAGATAATCTGATCATAAATCCGCAATTCATCGGATCTTCGCAAACACACCGCAAAAGAATATTACATCGAATAGATCTCCAAGAACATCGAGGAGAACATGGTATTGAGAATCAAAGAGAGAGAAGAAGCCATCTAGCTACTAGCTATGGACCCATAGGTCTGTGGTAAACTACTCACGCTTCATCGGAGAGGTAATGGTGTTGATGTAGAAGGCCTCCGTGATCGAATCCCCCTCCGGTAGGATGCCGAAAAAGGTCCCTAGATGGGATCTCACAGGTATAGAAGGTTGCGGCGGTGGAAAAGTGCTTTCTTGGCTCCCCTGGATGTTTTTAGGGTATAAGAGTATATATAGGCGTAGGAGCTAGGTCAGGGGAGCTACGAGGGGCCCACAAGGTAGGGGGCACGCCCTACCCCCTTGGGCGCGCCTCCTACCTCGTGGCCGCCTCGTTGCGTCTCCGACTTCATCTCCAAGTCTTCTGCCTCCCTTCTGGTCCAAGAAAGATCATCGTGAAAGTTTCAGTCCGTTTGGACTCCGTTTGGTATTCCTTTTCTACGAAACTCTAAAATAGGCAAAAAATTAGGAATTGGCACTGGGCTCTCGGTTAATAGGTTAGTCCCAAAAATAATATAAAATAGCATATAAATGCCTATTAAACATCCAAAACAGATAATAAAATAGCATGGAACAATAAAAAATTATAGATACGTAGGAGACGTATCAAGCATCTCCAAACTTAATTCCTGCTCGTCCTCGAGTAGGTAAATGATAAAAACAGATTTTTTTGATGTGGAATGCTACCTAACATATTTATCCATGTAATTTTCTTTATTGTGGCATGAATGTTCAGATTCGAAAGATTCAAAACAAAAGTTTAATATTGACATAAAAATAATAATACTTCAAGCATACTAACAAAGCAATCATGTCTTCTCAAAATAACACGACCAAAGAAAGTTATCCCTACAAAATCATATAGTCTGGCTATGCTCTATCTTCATCACACAAAATATTTAAATCATGCACAACCCCGGTTTCAGCCAAGCAATTGTTTCATACTTTAGTATTCTCAAATTTTTTCAATTTTCACGCAATACATGAGCGTGAGCCATGGACATAGCACTATAGGTGGAATAGAATGATGGTTATGTAGAATAAAAAGAGAGGAAGATAGTCTCACATCAACTAGGCGTATCAACGGACTATGGCGATGCCCATCAATAGATATCAATGTGAGTGAGTAGGGATTGCCATGCAACGGATGCACTAGAGCTATAACTGTATGCAAGCTCAAAAAGGAACTAAGTGGGTGTGCATCCAACTCGCTTGCTCACGAAGACCTAGGGCATTTTGAGGAAGCCCATCATTGGAATATACAAGCCAATTTCTATAATGAAAAATTCCCACTAGTATATGAAAGTGACAAAATAGGAGACTCTCTATTATGAAGATCATGGTGCTATTTTGAAGCACAAGTGTGGAAAAAGGATAGTAACATTGTCCCTTCTCTCTTTTTCTCTTATTTTTTTAATTGGGCCTTCTCTTTTTTATGGCCTCTTTTTTTCTTTTTTTTCTTTTTCGTCCAGAGTCTCATCCCGACTTGTGGGGGAATCATAGTCTCCGCCATCCTTTCCTCACATGGGACAATGCTCTAATAATGAAGATCATCACACTTTTATTTACTTACAACTCAAGAATTACAAGTCAATACTTTAGAACAAATTATGACTCTATGTGAATGCCTCCGGCGGTGTACCGGGATGTGCAATGATTCAAGAGTGACATGTATGAAAGAATTATGAACGGTGGCTTTGCCACAAATACGATGTCAACTACATGATCATGCAAAGCAATATGACAATGATGAAGCGTGTCATAATAAACGGAATGGTGGAAAGTTGCATGGCAATATATCTCGGAATGGCTACGGAAAGGCCATAATAGGTAGGTATGGTGGCTGTTCGGAGGAAGGTATATGGTAGGTGTATGGTACCGGCGAAAGTTGTGCGGCACAAGAGAGGCTAGCAATGGTGGAAGGGCGAGAGTGCGTATAATCCATGGACTCAACATTAGTCATAAAGAACTCATATACTTATTGCAAAAATCTATAAGTCATCAAAACAAAGTAATACGTGCATGCTCCTAGGGGAAGGGTTGGTAGGAGTTAACCATCACGCGATCCCGACCTTCACTCATAAGGAAGACAATCAATAAATAAATCATGCTCCAACTTCATCACATAACGGTTCACCATACGTGCATGCTATGGGAATCACAAACTTTAACACAAGTATCTCTCAAATTCACAACTACTCCATTAGCATGACTATAATATCACCATGTTCATATCTCAAAACAATCATAAAGAATCAAACTTCTCATAGTATTCAATGCACTTTATATGAAAGTTTTATTATATCCGTCTTGGATGCCCATCATATTAGGACTAGTTTTATAACCCAAGAAAATTACCATGTTGTTCTAAAGGACTCTCAAAATAATATAAGTGCATCATGAGAGTTCAACAATTTCTATAAAATAAAGCCACCACCGTGCTTTAAAAGGATATAAGTGAAGCACTAGAGCAATACTGCCTAGCTCAAAAGATATAAGTGAAGCACATAGAGTATTCTAATAAATCACGATTCATGTGTGTCTCTACCAAAAGGTGTGTACAACAAGGATGATTGTGGTAAACTACAAATCAAAGACTCAAATAATACAAGACGCTCCAAGCAAAACACATATCATGTGGTGAATAAAAATATAGCCTCAAGTAAAGTTACCGATAAACGAAGACGAAAGAGGGGATGCCTTCCGGGGCATCCCCAAGCTTAGCCTTTTGGTTGTCCTTGAATATTACCTTGGGGTTCTTTGGGCATCCCCAAGCTTAGGCTCTTACCACTCCTTATACCATAGTCCATCAAATCCTTACCCAGAACTTGAAAACTTCACAACACAAAATTTGACAGAAAATCTCACGAGCTCCGTTAGTATAAGAAAATAAATCACCACTTTAAGTTACTGTTGCAAACTCATTATTTATTTATATTGGTGTAATATCTACTGTATTCCAACTTCTCCATGGTTCATACCCCCCGATACTACCCATAGATTCATCAAAATAAGCAAACAACACGCGAAAAACAGAGTATGTGAAAAACAAAACTGTTTGTAGTAATCTATAACTCTAGAATACTTCTGTAACTCCAAACATCCATACAAATTAGGAAAACCTGAGAAATTTGTGTACCAATTCACAGCAAAAATAACCAGATCAAAATCACGTTTCTGTGAATTTTCAAAACTAATTTACTAAGCGCAAAAGTTTCTGATTTTCAGCAGGATCAACACAACTATCACTGTAAGCTATCCTAAAGGTTCTACTTGGCACAAACACTAATTAAAACATAAACCACATCTAACTAGAGGCTAGATGAATTATTTATTACTAAACAGGAGCAAAAAGCAAAGAACAAAAATAAAATTGGGTTGCCTCCCAACAAGCGCCATCGTTTAACGCCCTTAGCTAGGCATTGTGAATTTGATGATGCTCACATGAAAGACAAGAATTGAATCACAAAGAGAGCATCATAAAACATGTGACAAACACATCTAAGTCTAACATACTTCCTATGCATGGGCATTTTATAAGCAAACAAATTATCAAGGCAAGCAAAAACTAGCATATACAAGGAAGAAGAAAGAGACGATAGCAATCTCAACATGAAGGGAGGTAATTTAGTAACATGAAAATTTCTATGACCATATTTTCCTCTCTCTTAATAATTACATGTAGGATCATAAGCAAATTCAAAAAAATATCTATCACATAACATATTTTCAACACGATCCACATGCATGCGAAGTTGACACTCTTCCAAAATAATGGGATTAACATTAACTAAAGTCATGACCTCTCTAAACCCACTTTTATCAAAAATTTCATAAGATTGAATATTCTCCAAATATGTGGGATCTAAAGTTGACACACTTTTAATGTTCTTGCAAAAATTATTATCAATCTCACATTCATCATGGGGCTTAAATATTTTTTCAAGATCATAAGAAGAATCACCCCAATCATGATCATTGCAACAAGTAGTGGACATAGCAAAACTAGCATCCCCAAGCTTAGGGTTTTGCATATTATTAGCACAATTGACATCAATAGAATTTATAGTAAAATAATTACAATCATGCTTTTTATTTAAGGAGCTATCGTGAATCTCTTCATAAATTTCTTCATTACAATTTTTTAGATTCACGAATTTCAAGCAAAACTTCATAAAGATAATCTAGTGGACGAAACTCAGTAGCAATTGGTTCATCATAATTGGATCTCTTAAAAAGATTTGCAAGTGGATGAGGATCCACAAACTTTTAGCAAGCGAAGATGCAAGCAAAAATAAAGGCACATAGTAACACAAGCAAACAAAAGATCGAACGGAAGAAGGGCGAAGAAAAGGCAAATCTTTTAGAAAATCGTTTTAGAAGTGGGGAAGAGGAAAACGAGAGGCGAATGGCGAATAATGTAATGCAAGGGAGAAGAGTTTATGATGGGTACTTGGTATGGCTTGACTTGAGTAGATCTCCCCGGCAACGGCGCTAGAAATCCTTCTTGCTACCTCTTCAGCTTGCGTTGGTGTGACCCCGAGTAATTAAGCTACAGTAATCCCCTGCGAATGATGCCAGGTCACCACTTCTACTGTTGCTAAGTCCCACGTTGATTCAAATCAATCCAAAATTCAAATTTGAAATAAAGTCAAACAATGAAAGTTTTCAAATATCAAATCTAAGATGTTCAAACTGTGCAAATAAATCATGATTGACATTGGTGAAGAAACCACATTTTTAAAAGGTGTTTAAGGTCATCAAAATAATTAAAATATCAATAAAATATTTAATTGAATACCTTTTTCAATTAATAAAATATTAAACTATTTTATTTAGTTGTCCAAAATAATGTGGCTGTGGTATATTTAACATGCCAAATTTAGGTGCTATTCTCACATTTTATAAATTAAAATAAATTAAAATTTGAAAGAAACAAAGAAAAATAATAAATAGAAAGAAAAAGACAAAACAGAAAACAAAAGGAAAAGAAAAATAAATCCCCCACCCCGTTGGGCCAGTCAGCCCAGCTCACAGACCAGGCCGGCCCAAGTGGCCCATCCGCCCCCCTCACTCCCTTATCCCCCCGCACCCCCGAACCCTAACTACCACACGCACTCCCCCCACTCTCCCTCTCCCTCCGATCCAATCGGGATCGGGGCGCACCACACCGACGCTGCCCCACCTCACGTCGGCGCCCCGCTGCCACACCGACGCCTTCCTGTCCCCACCTCGCTCCCTCGTCTCCCTCCTGGCGCCGCCGCCCGTTGCCCCGTCTCTACCCTGTCGGCGCTGCCTCCCCACCGGACTGCCCCGCCATCATCTCCTTCCTGCCGGTCCTCACCGACCCTCGCCGCCTGTCGTCCCGGTACCGCACATGAGCATGCGCCCCTGTTCTATCCTCGTCCCTCCCGGTCACCACGCGCCTGTCCGCGCTCGCCGCGTCGGACACGCGCCCCGCCGTCCACCTCTGCTCGCTACTGCCCTCTGCTCCACCCCCCGCTAGCCCCGCCTCCACACAATGCCCTGCACCACTGCAGCCCAGCCCACGCATCTGGCTGCATCCCTTGCACGCCTGCGTCTGCCTGGCCCGCCCTACCGCAGCCTCCTATGCCACGGACCTCGCCGCCGTCGCTGCCGGACATCTCCGGCCACGCCACTACCACCGCTGGACGTGCCGCGCTGCGGCCGTTCTAGTAAGCCCCTCCACGTGTCCCGGGGTCGCCTGTACCGGGTCCCCGATGCAGCTCCGCTGCCACCGCCGCTCGTCAGTCGTCGCTCCGGCCATCCCCCCGCACCTACTGACCCCTTTCCTCGACTCACGTTGTCGCCCTCTCCTCATAACCGCTCTTGGGTGACCAAATGGTCGCCGGAGCCGTGAGTGCGGCAAGCCCCTGTCGCCTCTGTACGCCACCGCCGGCGTGCGCTGGTTAAAACTAGCGGATGGGCCCAATCCCTGTTAATTATGCACAAACCTAACCCCTACCTAATATCCCACTGACTAGTGGGCCCCTTTTGATAAACTAACTAATTAAAACAGCTGTTAATAAAACATCCTATGACACCTGGGTCCCACCGCCTTTTGACTGGTCAACCCTGGCCTTTGACTTGCTCACTGTGCATGTTGACTCAGCCTTTGGACCCCACCTGTCATACTTAGTAGCTGGCTGCTGCTAGGTATAAAAGAATATTCCACTGTTTAAATTCGAATTAATTTAAATTCAGAAAATGAATGAAACTTTGGAAATTAATATAAAATAATACATAGCTCGAATGAGAATACTTTGTACATGAAAGTTGCTCAGAACGACGAGACGAATTTGAATATGCAGCCCGTTCGTCCACCACATGTCCCTAGCATAGCAAACATGCAACATTTCACCTCCGCTTCATCTGTCCGAAAACACGAAACACCGGGATACTTTTCCGGATGTTTTCCCCCTTCGCCGGTATCACCTACTATTGCGTTAGGGCACACCTAGTATCGCTCATTGTCATGTCATGCATCCTCATGCATATGTTTGCATTATATTTATTGCTTCTTTCCCCCTTCTCTCGTTAGACACCGAGACCGATGTTGTAGCTGCCCCGATCAACTACGGTGTTGACGACCCCTCCTTGC